>NW_007258812.1:109575-117541 GCF_000164805.1 Carlito syrichta
CCCTCCCCCTCCTCTGCACCCGTGCAGGCTGGGCCCCAGGCCGCTCAAGCACCAACTCCGGCCTAAGAACGGACTCACCCGCTCTGTGCGAGTGTAAACGAGTGCAACCTCTGTGGAAAGCCGGTGGAGAGTCCTCAAAGCGCTAAGCATCTACCTCCCATACGACCCGCCATCGCCCCACTGGGAATATATCCGGAAGAACACCAACCACTCTGCAAAAAAGACACCTGCACACGTATGTTTATCGCAGCGTTGTTCACAACAGCAAGAACCTGGAGCAACCACGCTGCCCATCAAAAGAGGATTGGATTAGAAAAATGTGGTGCGTATACACGATGGAATACTACGCAGCCATAAAGAAGAAGAAAATCGTGAATTTCGCAGCAACCTGGACGGAACCAGAGTCTATAGTACTGAGTGACCTCTCACAGAAACAAAGATCCGAGTATCACATGTTCTCACTCATACAGTGGACCTTGAACATCCAATGCAATGCTATAAGAAAATGACTGACAGTGGTGGGAAACTATGGCGGGGAGGGAGATGGGATTAACCAGCAAATATCTGTCTGGGGATGGGGAAGCACCTCTAATCAATAGGGTGCCTGAATGAAACGTATTTGTGTACCTCACCCTTAACTGTACCCCACAACATCATAATAAAAAAAATTGATTATTGAAAAAAAAAAAGAATGAAAAAGGGTGAGCCATGTTTATCTACTTTATCACCACGTCAACGTTCACACCCTGCCTTGTGGCATCGCGCTCTCTCCTACTGCTACTTAACCTCAGCCTCAGGTATATCTCGAACCCTAAATCAGACTGTCTACTCCTCAGGGGCAAATGTCAAGTTATACTTCTCTGAGTCCTTCCAGATCCTGAATAGTGATATACCATAAGAAATATTCTATATGTTCATTGAATGTTTTTAATGAGTAGTTCGTGTTATTCTGGGGCCAGGTTTAGAAGTTTGGCACATTCATTTATTTTCAGAGGAGAGAAATTCTGCTCTACTCAAGGAAGCAAAATACTGGCTAAATTGCCTTCAAACTTTCCACTAGTTCTACCTATGCTCCTGCTACTCTGAAGTGTTGACGTGATTTGTTTCAGCATCTCTGCTAAATAGACAAAGCTACATGTTTGCTTTCATAAATTACAATCTTCTGTATCCTTCCCAGACTACTCTTCAGTTTAACAAGCCAATACAGCCTGTGCTTTCTTGTGCCAGTGATGCTTTGTAACGTTCTCTGCCTGGAGTGGGCCCTCCCTTTCTCAGTTCCATCGTTGAATTTGTCTCTACCCTTCAAATTCCCCAAAATGAAGCCTTTTAAAGTACTCACCCAGGAAAAACGGCGTATTTTCTTCCGCACTTTTGTGTCTATTATGCCCTACGTTTTCTCTTGAATTACTGATTTAGATTTCTGGCCTCCCACACCAGGTTGTAAGCTCTCTGAGGACCAGGGCTATGCCTTGTTCACCTTCATATTCCCTGTGGTTATGTGTACTTGTAGAGATGGGTTTTGCTATGTTGCCCAGGCTGGTCTTCAACTCCTGACCTTAAGCAATCCCCCCTCCTCAGGTTCCCAAAATGCTGGGATTATAGGCATGAGCTATTGTGCCTGACCAGTTATGTGTACTTCATAGGAACTTAAATGGCTACTGAGTTGATTTCACCACAGTTTTCAGATGTCTCTAACTTAATCCTTGTGTTTATGTTTATTGTAAGAGAATTACTACAATCATGACACAATAAAATGGTAGTAAGCGCAGTGAAACTTTTCAAGGATTCATTTCAAGCAACAGACTTAAAATGTGTGGTCTGGCTTTCCATGCTTAATATTACGGCATATTGGACTAGCGTTCACGAGAACCCCTTTTCATCATGACCACAGTACAGCCAGGTTCTGCGTTACTTCACTCATGACATGATTCAGAAGTCAGGTTTTAAAGGACAAAGCACTGCAAGCATTTTTGTATTAGAAACTCAATATGAAAAAAAAATCCAGGGTGAACTTTTCTGCAAAGTAGAAAACTAGTTTCCTCATAAGTATATATCGTTTTTAAAATAGACATCTAATTTAAACTGCTTAAATGTACATTTCAACTGAGCATTTTAAAGAATAGCACCAATACGAGAACACCAAATTTTTAAAAATACAAATATTTACCAGAATGGACTTTTGTTTTGTGCTTCCTTAAATTTTTAATGTATGTGTAAGAATGTCCACGTAATTGACAGATAAATGGTCTTTCTCCTGAAAAATCATTTAAAAAATGTAAAACTTCAATATTTTAAAAGCTGCTAGCTAAGACAAAAATATCAGTGTTTATGAACACAAAGCAAAAACTATTATACTGTTTAAATTTGGTTTCAAGTTACCATGTTAATCACTTGGTTATAATATAGTGAAATGAAAGAGTCTATACAAAGAGGCGCTCCTTTAATTCACACAAAGCATCCCTATCTCAGGGAAAATTGAGTGTTTTTATTAACAGAAACTTGTCTGCAAACGAAAAATAACCTACTCTTGTATTTCTATCTGGCACTTAATGAGTGTCGGTCACGTGCCAGACCCTGGCTAAGACATATGGCTGGAGGAGGAAAGTGTAATTGTAGTTTCTGTCCTCAGGTAACTTACGAATAAGAAGATCCTTAAAAATATGGAAAACATGCCGCAATAGAACTATTTTGGAAAAATAACCATTCTGTGCTTCACAGTGTAAATTAAGGAGCATGAGACCATAAAAGTTGCAAACAAATTAAATCTCTATTTGGCATCACTCATACTATTCTAGGTAGGAATTAGAAGGAGAAATTTTTAAAAACAAAAAGAACAGTTTACTTTCAAAGTGGCATTATCCTTTGTTTTTAAATATTTTACATTCAATATTTTCTTCATACCACTTACATACTAGTTTTTATAGTAAGCATGTCAATATTAAAACCTCTCCCTAGAACTTATATACTAAATATTGCTTAATAAGAAAATCTGATGTTATCTTGGTATTACCTATTCCTTTTCATTTCTTGTATAGCCATGCAATTTAATCAAAATCATTTAAAAACTATTCACTATCTAGCATATTTCTTGGAAAATCAACACAATTCATTACCAAATTTAATTCACATGCCAAACAACCGAAAAAAGCAAAATTAGCAAATAAGAAGTTAATATTTATACATTAAAATATTTCTATAAGTAGAATATGACTAGATACCATTTAGTCCATAATGGTTTAAAAGTCAAGGTTTACATAAGAAGAAATGAAGAGAGAACAAAAAATAATACGCTCTCCCTACCTGTATGGAATCGAAAGTGTTTGTTGAACTCTCCTGAGGAAATAAAATTTTTCCCACAAACAGCACATATGTATGGTTTTTCACCTAGATGGAAAATAAAAGATAGCGAAGTGGTGTACTATACCAATATAATATTTATCAATTACAAATAATCTAAAGTAAGCTGTTCTAAAATATTATTTAAGCTAAAACCTCTCTTGTATTTTAGAGGTATTTTCAGCGATCCAACTTAAATATTAGTAACTTTTTTACACTGTTCATGTAATTTGATATTTTTCATATATTAAAAACATCAGTCCTGTAAATGTCCCTTCTAGTAGAGCTGATATGGGCAAGGAGTTTGATTTTTATATAATTAAGAACATGTAAATCCATCAGTCCATATTTCTAGTCTCGCTATCTACTATACTATTAGAGAAGAATAAGAGCATTCAGGGAATATTCTTTTTTAAAAAAAAGTACTTTACATTTTTCTAAATGTACTCTGCACCTGAAGTATCTGTTTATCTGCAAACCTCAGAATGTCTGTGTAGGAAAGGTCCTAAGAAGTCCCAAAAAATCAACGTTCTGCCCAAATGCACCCTCCATCCCTTAACTTCATGCCTCAGTTTGGTCCAAAGGACAGGACTCTTTGAGAAGCTATTATCAAGATTATCTCACTGATAATATACTTTAAAGTATAAGCTAAATGATAAAAAAAAAACTTTACCCACCTTGTATTATTCTAGAAAATAAGTCAGCTTTCACATCTATTATGTGTGAGAAATTCATAAACAGAGCTTTGAGAAGTAAGATATCTAACTACAAAGTTCATAATCTACTTTCTGTAAAGGCCCAATTTCCCTTTTTCTTGTATTGATAACTTTCCTTCCTATAAAATTCAGAGTCTCCCTGTCAAACTCTTACCTGTGTGCTTTCGAGAATGAGTGATGAGGGAACTGGAGACAGCAAATGCCTTCCCACAGGTGTCACACACGTACGGCTTCTCTCCAGCGTGCCTGCGGACGTGATAGGTCAGCGTGCTGGCTTGGACAAACCTCTGTCCACACCTGTCACAGACATATGGCTTCTCTCCACTATGCTTTCTGTTAGTCAATAAATAAAGTTAGGTAGGTTAAAAAAAAAATCTGGAGGTCAATCTATACAGCGGGCACTTTTAAGATAATTTTTCATGCAGCGCTTTATTTCATGTCATTTTAATAGGCCAAGACTATATGTTTTAAAACAACAGCTGTCTCAATGTGAACACTGCCAAAAATAGGTGTTTTGTTATTATCAAAACATTAGTTCTTAAGATGAGTTCAAAAAAGTCTTGCCATGGTCTTTATGTGGCCGTTAGTGGGCCTCAATACTGCAGGCACTTAGTTTTGCGAGTCCGTTCGTCCTCTCACTCGTCAAAACTCTTTGCTCAAGCCACTAATACCTCCTCACCCATCCTCTCTCGACTGACATCCTCGATCCCTGTTTCACTGAGAAAAGTGTCGAGAACATGAGGGCGACAGCTCATCTGGATTCAGCAACTCTCACGTGTCTGCTTGGAGCACGTCACTCCTGCAGTTTCCCCACCCCGCGTCATCCATTCTTCTCGCCCTGCGGGATCAAACACACAAACACGCCATGTGCCCCGCACAAGAAGACCCTTGACCCCACTGGCTCCTCCGCCTCCCTGCTCCTGTACCCAAAACTTGAGCTCGCTGTGTCGATTCTGTCTTTGTCTCCCTGTCACAGAATTTCACACGGCTGGCCACTCCTACCTGGGACAACTTCCTCCCCGGGGCCCCGGGGCAGCTCATCTTCCTCCCCTAAGCACCTCTGCCAGTTTTGTCCCTTTCCCAGAGTTTGTCAAGTTGTGGTGTCTCAAGACTCAGTCTTTTGATCTCTTCTGTTCACACTCTCTTGGTGACCTCATCCAGTGCTATAGCTTTAAAACTGATCATACGGGGACGACTGCCAAACTTACAACTCCGGCACAAACCAGTCCCTGGAACTCCAGACTTAGAAAACCAATGCCTTACTGCACAGCTCTATTCAGCAGTGTAATGGTCAGTCATCTTAAATTTAACAACTTGGCACTCTACTCCTAGATTCCTGCACTCCTGCCTGAACTTCTCAGCCCACCCACCTTCTCCAGCTCAGTCAATGGCAACTCCATCATTTCAGGAGCTCAGGCCTAAAACCACAGAATTATCTTTGACTCTTCTTTCTTTCAGACCTCACATACACTCTGTATGCAGATTCCGTTAGTGGCACCTTAAAATATATCCAGAATCTAACGATTCTCCTTCACTGCAGTGCCTTGGCCTGACCCATCACCACTCTCACAGGGTTTTTTCCTATAGATTTCTAACTGTTCACCCTGCTTCCACTCTTGCCACCCTACAGTCTTTTTGTATGGTAGCAGTCAGAGTGATCCTCTTAAGTATGTTTTGGACTATGCTGCCCTTACTTCTAGACAAGCCTGATCCTATTTCCCAGGAGTTTTCTTCTCTTGCGAATTCCCCTCCAGCTGCCATGGCTTCCCTATGGCTCCCTGGAGCCAACCACATGGTGGAACCACAATCAGAACTCTACTGTCTGACCTCTAGTACAGTAGCCTATTTATGCGACCGTGGTGATTGACAGACTGAAAGATCAAACAACTCGGTTTTCTGGATTTTTACCCTGCATGCATCTTCAGATTGCTAGAAGTTGCAAACTGTAGATTACACACATCACATTTACAGGATTTTTCCTCACCGTGACGCATACGACTATGGAAGACTAGCTGGCATTTCTGAGCAAATCCTTTCTCACACAATTCACATTTGTATGGCTTCTCACCTAAAGGAACAAGTCAATAAGATTTACATCTAGAAGAAAATATTGTTCTACTTGCTTGTATCATATAAGCTTTCAAAGGGTTCATCAACAGTACTAGTTCTGGCATACAGAAAATGTTAACTGCTAGGAGAATGAAAAGCACACGGGATCTCTTTCCAGACTACTGAAGCACATTAGTGTTTTTAATTAGTGGAATTAAACACATTAGTGTTTCTCAGCAGATCACAGTGAAAGATGATCAGTGAAGAATACATATTGTATCTTAAAAAGGGAAAACCTATTGTGTGCTGGTTTTCCATACTTTCCTACCAGAGCAGACCCACGAAATACAGTGAATGCAGAAGAGTGTTCTTTCAGAGCACGGTTTGGCTGTGATTTTCCATGCTTCCGTTTCACTGTACTGGTTTGTACAATATCTTGCTCTGGAAAAGTGTTTTCCACAACTGAGGTCAACTCGAGTTCTGAATGGTCATTTCTTTGGACAACTTGTTCTGTTACAGGTGTAGACAATTTGCTCGCATCCAGGAATAATTCCACAGATGTGTTCTCTAAAATGTCACTGGGATATTGTACTGTTTTATTCTGCCCGGTTTTCTGGGAATTGAAAGGCTTCTTCTTCTTTTTAGTTTGAGACTTCTTAGCTAGAGCCCTTGTTTGGGATTTGCCTGAACTAAGTCTGTGGATACTTCTGATTTCTCCTGACTGTTATAATCTCATAGAGTAAGAAGACAAGTCTGTTGATTCAATTCAGTGTTTCCAGTAATACTAGATATCTCTGTAGAAGAGGGGTTAGCAATAAAAGCAAAGTCTTCCATCTTTGAGGTAGTCAGCAGCCTGGTGAATCTCTCTAACATTCCACCTGTAAGGAAACAAGGCTAAATGACAATATTCTGATCAAAGAAAAGCTGTTTTTTGAAACAGAGCTGCAAATAGGACTTCTGATCCAGCTTTTAAAGATCTAATGAAGATAAGTGCTGAAAAAGGCATCCCCAGGCCAGTTGAGGCACCCGCCTCTGTGCTCCCACAGCATCCTGTCGGTACCCTGGTGTCACTAGTTGCCTGGAGTCATGACTGTCCCTTGCAGAGCCGTTTCCTCACTGGTCTCTTGAAGGCGGGTAGGGGCCACTCTGCTCCCCACCTGTCCCGTGCCCCCAGCACACCAGAGGCAGTTGGGAGATGAATGGATGCGCACCCGGTGAACCGAAGACATTCCCATCAGCTGGCAGAGGGGCCAAGGGCCTGGACTCTCGCTTGCCAAGGCCAAGGCCCCTTTGCTCACCCCCTGCTGCATACCGTGCACCTGCAGGGTGAAGTTCCTGTCTGCCACGCCTGTGGGCTCGCAGTCACACAAGTGAAGACCCCGGCATCTACCAGCTGCACCTGGGAAATTCTGGATCCAAGAGAGAGGACAGGCTAGAGGAGGAAGAGAAGAGGGAGGGGGCGACGATGGGGAGGGAGATGGGGAGGATGGTGGACAGACTCTCTCCCTCTCCCTCTTTTTTTTTTTTTTGAGTCCAGGTCTCACTCTATTGCCTAGACTGGAGTGCTGTGGCACAATCATGGCTCACTGCAGCCTCGACCTCCTGGGCGCAGGTAACACTCCTGCCTCAACCTCCTGAATAGTTAGGGCTACAAGTGTGTGCCACCACACCTGGATTTTTTGTTGTTGTTGTTTTCTTTTTCTTTTTTTTTTGAGTTGGAGTCTCACTCTGTTGTCCAGACTGGAGGGCAGTGGTATACTCCCAGACACTGCAGCATCGACCTGCTGGGCTCTGACAATCCTTCTGCCTCAGCCTTCCAAGTAGCTGGAATTACAGGCATGCACTACCACACCCAGCTAATTTTT
>NW_007258813.1:0-983 GCF_000164805.1 Carlito syrichta
AATTCCATTCCTGTCCTTTCCATTCCATTTCTCTCCATTGTATTCCATTCCTTCCCATTCCATTCCATTCCATTCCAATGTCCTCCAATTCATTTCATTGTATTCCATTCAATTCCTCTTTGTTCCATTCCATTCCATTCCAATCCATACTACTCCTCTGCATTATATTTCACTCCATTACACTCCAATCCACTCCTCTCCATTCCATTCCATTCCATTATAACCCATTCCTCTCCATAACATTCCTCTCCTTTCCTCTACATTCCATTCCCTTCCATTCCATTCCATTTCATTGTTCTCCATTCCATTCCACTCATTCCCTTCCATTCCATTCAATTATAATCCATCACTCCTTTCCATTACTCTCCATTAATTCCATTCCATTCAAGTATTATCCATTCCTGTTCATTACATTGAATTCCAATCTTCTCCATTCTATTCTTCTCCATTAAATTCCATCCCATTCACTCAATTACATTTCTCTGCCTTCAATTCCTCTTTATTCCATTTCTTTCGATTCCATTCCTCTCCATTCTTCTCCATTCCATTCCTCTCGATTCCATTCCATTCCATTACACTCCATTCTATTCCAGTCCACTCCACTCCTTTCCATTCCACTTCACTCCATTCCATTCTATTCCATTCCATTCCATTCGATTCCACGCCACTCCATTTAAATCCACTTCATTTCACTCTTTCTCATTCCATTCCTTTCCATTACATTGCATTCCTGTTCCTCCATTACATTCCGCTCCATTCCATTCCTCTCATTTGCCTTCCACTCCATTCGATTCCATTCCATTCCATTCATCTCCCTTTCATTCCATTCCTTTCCAATCCATTCCATTCTTTTCCACTCCATTCGATTTCATTCAATTCAATTGTAATCCATTCCTCTCTATTGCATTCCTCTCCAACCATTCCATTTCACTCCATTTCATTCATCTCTTTTCCTCTCCATTCCATTCCATTCCATTTCATTC
>NW_007258813.1:2743-3088 GCF_000164805.1 Carlito syrichta
ATTCCTATCCTTTCCGTTCCACTCCATTTGATTCCCTTCCATTTCATTCAATTCCTTCCTTCCATTCCATTTGATTCCTCTCCATATCAAAGCATTCTGTTCCTCTGCATTCCACTCCTCTCCATTCCATTTCATTCCATTTCATTCCATTCCATTCCTCTCACTTCCATTCCATGCCATTCCTCTCTTTTCATTCCATTCCATTCCACTCCATTCCATGCCATTCCTTTCTAGGACACTCCGTTCCTCCCCTTTCCATTCCACTCAATCCCTCTCCATTCCATTCCATACCATTCCATTCCAATCTTCTCCTTTCCATTCCTCTACATTCCATTTCATTCCATT
>NW_007258813.1:4650-5307 GCF_000164805.1 Carlito syrichta
ATTCCTCTCCATTCCATTTCATTCGATTCCATTCCTCTCCATTCCTCTTCATTTCATTCCTCTCAATTCCATATCATTCCATTCCACTCCATTCTATTCCACTCCACTCCACTCCTTTCCATTCCACTCCACTCCACTCCATTCCATTTAAATCCACTTCATTTCACTCTATTCCCTTCCATTCCTTTCCATTACATTCCATTCTTGTTCCTCGATTACATTCCCCACCATTCCATTCCTCTCATTTGCCTTCCACTCCATTCTATTCCATTCCATTCCTTTCATCTTCCTTCCATTCCATTCCTTTCCTATCCATTCCATTATTTTCCACTCCATTTGATTCCATTTAATTCAATTGTAATTCATTCCTCTCTATTCCATTTCTCTCCAACCATTGCATTCCACTCCACTGCATTCCTCTCTTGTCCTCTCTATTCCATTCCATTCCATTTCATTCCACCCCTTATATTCCTTACCATTCCATTCCATTCCATTCTTTTCCATTCAAGTGTTATCCATTCTTCTGTATTATGTTGCTTTCCAATCGCCTGCATTTCAATCCTCTCCTTTCCATTCCATTCCATTACTCTCCATTCTACTTTATTCCTCTCCATTCCATTGCATTCCTCTCTTTTCCATTCCAGACGGTTCCATTCC
>NW_007258814.1:0-2365 GCF_000164805.1 Carlito syrichta
AAAAATCAGCCGGGCGTGGTAGCGCATGCCTGTAATTCCGGCTACGTGGAAGGCTGAGGCGGAAGGATCGCCGGAGCCCAGCAGGCTGAGGCTGCAGTGTCCGGGAGCAGTCACTGTACTCCAGTCTGGGCGACAGAGTGAGACTCCAACTCAAAAAAAAAAATATTCTAAATGCAATATCCCAATTTCTACCAGCCTGGCCACAGGAAATTTCGGTATTTTGAAGTTACCTGAAGTGAGGGATTTTGTCACAAAATGCCAGTTGATACATAGGGAACTGTATTTTGACCGAAGATGTGGATAAGAAACAAACGAAATTGTATGTTTAGATACTTGATTTCAACTATCAAAAGGACCAGAATCTTCTTGGAACTGTAATAAGAGATTTAGGTATCCACGTAGCAAGTAGTTCTGAAAAATGGAAGGAAATACAAGCCCAGATTCCTCATTAAACCTTATCAAAAGGCCATATGGATTTTGACGATGGAGGACCCCTGTACCCGCATTCTCTTCTTATACTCAGCAAGATGCCCTGGTTTTCCCTGGTGATCTGGATTCCAAATTTCTGTATGCAAATAGACAGATGCCCAACTGTTATGGACTTGTAGTGCGAGATTCTCGTTGACAACTATCATGAGTACCAGAGTGTTGCTGGAGTCCAGGAATGATTGATTTGTAATATCCACATAACAAATAGTTCTAAAAAACATGAATGGTGCTCGAAGTCATGATCTTGTTGAGTCCTTAGCAAGACGCACTGCAGATTTTCTGTATTGAGGACCCATGTAGCCCAGATTCCTTATTCATCCCTCGCAAGAGTCATGAAGTTTCCTGTATAGGAGGACTCCCATTACCCAGATTCCTGCTTCATTCTCAGCAAGACACCGAGATATTTCATGGTGATGTAGAATTCAAGTTTTTTGATATCAATTGAAAGACACCCAGAAGATTCCTGGGCAATTGGAATCCAAGATGCCTAGTTCCCTTTTAAAAGACAACGTAACAATATGGGGACCTAGAATCCCAGATTCCAGATTAAACCACATCCACAGGTCCTGTAGACTTCGGCGAATGAGAACTCCAAGAACCCGGATTCCCTTGTTGTTATCAGCAAGATGCCTTGATTTTCCCCGTTGATGTGTATTCCAAAATTCTGTATACCAAAAGACACATGCCCACAAGTTTCCTAGTGACGGGGAATCCGTGATTCCTGGTTACCTCTAAAAATACTTACTAAACATTTGGCAACTGCAAATCCTCGACCCCTCTCAAAATAAAAGGACAAATGGAAGTTTTAGAATTACAAGGTTCATCTTGAGACCAAGATTTACATCCAAATATGGCGCGATGATCCCTTTTGTGCTAGAATCTGTCCTTAGTTGTCCCTAGGAACCTAACGGACTTGTAGTGCCAGATACCAGTTTAGAAATATCACGAGGACCAGAATGTTTCTGGAGTCCTGAATTGACTGATTCCTAATATCCACATGCTAAATAGCTGCAAAAAGAAGCAGTGTCGTTTCCTGTATATGAGGACTCCCGTTACTCAGATTCCTGCTTCATTCTCAGCAAGGCACTGAGTTATTTCCTGGTGACCTAGAATTCCACTTGTTTGGATATCAAGAGAAAGACTCCCATAAGGTTATTGGGAAGTGGAATCCAAGATTCTTGGTTCCACATAACAAGACCTCCCCAAAATGTGGAATCTCCTAAACCCAATGTCCCATTTTGCTCCAGCCTGACCACAAGTAATTTCTGTAGTTTGAGGTAACCTGAATCAAGGGATTTGTACCAATATGCCATTTGATTCCTGGGGTACCTGATTATGGTCCTAGATGTTCATAAGACACAAAAGGATATTTGGGCTAGATCCTCGATTACAACTATCAAGAGAATAGAATGTTCCTGGGGATGTGTAATGACTGACTAACTGTATCTACGGAGCTAGTAGCTCTGAAAAATGTAGGGACCCTGAAGCCCAGTTTGCTGATTAAACCTTATCAAGAGCACCTGTAGATTCTGGCGAATGAGAACTCCTAGAGCCGGATTTCCTTTTTGTTCTCAGCAAGATGCCCTGATTTTCCCTCGTGATGTGGATCCAAAAACTCTGTATACAAATAGGCAGATTCCCAGAAATTACCTAGGGTGGTGGAATCCATGAATCCTTGTTATGCTTAAAAGTACGTAATATATATTTGGCAACCTCAAAACACCAGGCTCCTATTGGAATAGAAGGACAAACAGAAGTTTTAGGATTACAAGGTACATCTTAAGGCGATAGTTATATACAAATATTGCGCTAAGATACTTTGGGTCCTGGAATCTACCCTTTGTTGTACCAAGGATCCGAACGGACTTGAGCTTCG
>NW_007258815.1:0-740 GCF_000164805.1 Carlito syrichta
CTCTCTGTTTTGAGCCTTTGAGGGGAGGGTGGGGTAGGGTAGGGGGGAGGAGAAGCTGGAGCACCCTGCAAGAGCACACTCTTGGCTGCCCGGGTGGGGACTGGAAGGGAGTCCCAGGTCATTGGAGTAAAGCTGTCATCAGGGCAGGCAAGGAAGAGGTGCCCTGGGGAGTGAGAGGTTGCTATGGCAACCCACTTTCCCTTGGCCTCCGGCTGTTTCCCTTCCTAAATGTGCAAGTGCAGCGGGTCTGGGTGTTCTCAGCCAGGAACTGTCTGCAGCTGAGGAGTTTGCCCTTGGGGCTGGCCTCTCCCAGGCCGGAAAGCAGCCCCTGCCTGCACGGGCAGACTTCCTGGGAAATGGCAGCTGTGCTGCTCAAGGTTCTCTTTTTTCCTGCACCACTCCACGTGGGCTTTGGCTTCCGCAGAGCACAGCTGTGAACAGGTCAGTTTCCCCCGAGGGACTGGAGTCCCACAGGGCTCAGGGCCCCCTCCACCAGATCCATGAATTCCCCGCACTCACACTCCCCACTGTGTCCCAAGGCCGCCAGTGGGCTGTGGTCGTGCAGCCAGAGTCTGACTGGCTTCTTTCGCTGAGCATGTTTTCCTAGTTCGTCCATGTTGTAGCCTGTCCGTCTTTATTCTGTTCCTTTTCATTGCTAAGTAACATTCAGTTGTAGGGATCTCCACGTTTTGTTGATCCGTTCATCAGTTGACGGGTTTTGGGTTGTTTTGACTTTTTGT
>NW_007258815.1:1868-45571 GCF_000164805.1 Carlito syrichta
AGGCCCAGCCAGTCTCTGGTGATTAGAGGGATGAGGCCCAACTGGCTAGATCTTCAGGCTTTTCAAGAGAACTGGGACATTGGCTTTGTTTGTGGCATATGCTTCTTTTTATTTTTATTTTTTTGGAGTCAGGGCCTCACTGTCGCCCAGGCTGCAGTGCAGCGACACGCTCATGACCGCAGCCTCTACCTGCTGGGCTCAGGTGATCCTTCCCTTTCCTGGGAGTCATGGAGTCCAGGCGACGAGAGAATAGTCCTGTATAAGCTGGTGATTGGGGGTGCTGCCCCTCTCATTCCTCTGTTTTCTCTTGCACGGGAAGGGAAGGGGTTTACTCCCCCGGAGGTGGTCAGGAGGAATGAAAGACTCAGGATGGGAACAGCCTCGTCCACAGTTCACAGACGTGAGGGGCGTTGGTGGCATGCACTGCACTGAGCCTGTAGTGAGCCGTCAAAGGCGAGAGGTTGCAGCAGGAGGAGCACAAGTTTTCACCTGAGATGGGCCTAGGTTCGAATCCCGGCCTAGCCCCTTGCAGTCACATGGTCACCGGTGAGTGTCTTCCTTCCTTTCAGCCTCCTTTTCCCCATCCTGAAATGGGTGTCATGGCACCTGTGCTGCAGGGATGGTGCTGAGCATGGTTTGTGCATAGGACGTCTCCCCTTCCCTCAGCCCTGGGGAATTAACTCCAGTGCATTTGTGCCTCCCCCATCTGCTCTTACAGGGAACACCTTCGGCATGTGGCTGGGCTGGTCTTTGGACAATTCGGAAGGACACAGAGGTGGACAGGTTCTCAGACTCCCACAGTGCATTGCAGTAAGAGGCGCCTGTGCCAGGCCTGACCCCTTCCGAAGAGAAGCAGGAAGGGGTCCTGGGGGCTTTCATCACTGTCAGCAAGGAGCCCAAGGTGGTGGTCAGGATGTCTGCCGATGTTGTGGTGATGGGTTAGGATCAGGGTTCAGTCCCACTGGGGGCAGGAACCTTGCTGGTTCTGTAGCCTACTGGGGTATGTTCTGTGGGAACTTGTCAGGCTTGGGTCATCCAGCTGGAGAAAAGAGGTGACTTGGGTCACAGAAGGCGTCTTGGGGTGCAGGGGAAGGGTGGGTGACCCCAGAGGCAGCACTTCCTCTGGGGGCAAGTTTGAGGAGAAGCAGGTTTCGGCTGAGAGGATGGGACCACAGGGTGACAGCTGTTCTCCGGGGAACATGCATGGTGGTTAAGGGGTTGTTGACACCTTGGGCATCCTGACCCATGTCATCCTTCCAGCAGCCAGGTGGGCTGTGTGTGCTGCTGTTCTCTCCACCTCTCAGTTGCAGAAACTGAGACTCGGGAGGTTGAGCGCTCGTCTGAGGTGGGCGAGCGGCAGGGCTGGAGCTTGAACTCAGAGCTGTAGAGCTGCACTATCTGATGTGGTGCCGTGAACCCTATCTGCTGTCCAAATGTGAGATGAAGTGAAAGTTCAGTTCCTGAGATGCTCATGAACAGGCGGCGAGTGGCTGCTGCATTTTGGGCAGAGCAGAGCCGGGCCCTTCCATTCTGCTGTGACGTTCTTTTGGTGGTGCTGGGGTGGACCCAAGTTCTGAACCTTAGTTCTGACTGTTCTTCATTGCTGAAGCAAGTTTTAAAGAGCACAGACCCTTTTGGGGGAAGATACCTTGGCAACCATGGCAAGTCTACAGAACGCTTGCCAGTACTGTACACACAGTGGATTCCCTGAGAGTCATCTGAGAGCCGGTTGCCATGCTGGCTCCGGGACCCTGGTGACATTAACATGCATTTCCTACCATTAAATACAGAAGGGAAACTTTTTTTTTAAACATAGTGTGTTGGGTTCTTTTTTATATTTTATTTTAAAGTTGTGGGGTACAATTCAGGATTAGGTATACAAGTGGATACTGTACAGGAAAAGTTTGGGCCTCCTGTTGATCCCCACTTTGCCTAGTTTGAGATCAGGTACCCTTACTGATGTGTGTCTCCTACTCACCGCCCCCGCCATGGCATGCTGCTACTGCCAATCCCTGTCTTCCTCTTATTATTACTATTTTCTTGAATTGGAGTCTCCGTCGCCCAGGCTGGAGTGCAGTGGCACACTCATGGCCACCCCAGCGTCAACCTGCTGGGCTCTGGCGATACTTCCACCTCAGCCTTCCAAGGAGGCAGAACTGCAGGCACGTGCTACCATGCCCGGCTAATTTTTTTATTTATTGTAGAGATGAGGTCTCACCAAGTTGGCTGGTCTGTTCCCATACATGTGGGCTCAGGAAATCCCTTCACCTCAGCCTCCCAGAGTGCTGGGGTTACAGGCTTGAGCCACCGTGCCCGGCCCTTTTCTTATAGTATGAAGGTAAATGTCCAGGGTCCACTTAGGAATGAGATGGTCTTTGACCCTTAAAAGTCCAGCTCTTGACTGGGTGTTGGGGCTCATGCGTGTAGTCCCAGGACTCTGGGAGTTTGAGGTGTCGCTTAAGCCTGGGAGTTTGAGGCTGTAGCAGGGTATGATAGAGCCACTGAACTTCAGCCTGGGCAACAGAGTGAGACCCTGTCTCTTTTAAAAATAAAAAAAAAGGAAAGGAAGAAAAGGAAGTCCAGCTCTGGGATATAGGAGATGTTGGGGATGTGGCAGTGCCTTTATGACAGCCTTCTTGGGGCTTAGCTCATGGCCGTTTCCAGGCAGATGTCCTCACATCATGATGCTTTTGTGAGCTGAATTGCCCTCCTGGAGTCAGGGCCCTCTGGAGCTGGGACTGCTGTCCTCTGTCTCCTAGACCAGCTCTGGAGTTTCTGGTGTTTTTGAAGCCGGGAACACAGGCTGTAGAGTCCGAGACCTGGATTCCAAGTCTGGCCTTTTCGCCTCTTGCCTGTGGCCTTTATCAGGGAACACACCGCACCTGAACCTCAGCTCTCCCCCTGTGAAAACAGAGGGAATGCTGTGCCCACCTGTGTGGGCTCCTGTTAGGTGGGCAGGTGGAGTGGCGCTCGGACCTCTCATGGGCTGGCCTGGCATTTGCTTGGTTATCTGGGCGTCTGCCCTCTTCTGGGCCGCCAGACCTGTTCCCTGCTGTGACAGGCCTCCAGACAACCTGGTACATGAGCCGAATACTAACTGACACCTGAGACACTGGGCGTGCTGGAACTGGGTCATCCTGGACTTTTCCTTCAGTTCAGCACGTGACACCGAGCCAAGATGAGTGAGGACATGAACCATGGCAAGGCGCAGCACCCGGGAGGTCTTGGGAGAAGGGAGGCGTGTCTGGCAGGTGGCTTGTGTTCGGGCAGGGCAGCAGACTCATATACAGTCGCCAGCTGAAGGGAGAGCTGTTCGAAAGGGTCCCTCAAGCCAGGCCTGCTCACCAGCCCACACTCTGGGTGTGCCGCCACGTCCTGACACCTTCCCAGCCTGGTCTCCCCCCATGGCCCAACCGGGGGACAGAGAGAGGGGATGTTGTCCCCCTGCCCAGGGCTTGAGGGGAGGTGCCCAGAGTCAGGAGGTCATGGGCAGTAGGGAGCAGCCTCAGGGAGAATGAGGGCCTTTCTGACACCACTTTGGTAGGGCTGTGGTCTCAGGCTGCTACTTAATTTCCCTGGGTCTCACTTTTCCCATTTGGACTAAGTCAGTGGTCTCAGATGTCAGCAGTTATCAGATGTGCATTTTGATATGATGAAGATTCCCAGGCTTCTTGGAGACAAAGGCTGGCCTGGGGGCCAAAAGTCTGCACTTTTCATAAGGAAATTGGGAGTTCTGACATAGGAGGTTGCAGGGACATATCTCTAAGCAGCCCTGACCTAGGGGAACACCTCTCATTTCAGCGTCTGACACCTAGTGGGAGGTACCAGTGGACAGTGAAGGTTGTGTTAGGTGCTGAGAAATTTTGTGTTCGGGTTTGACCAATGAGATTGGATGTAGCACTCGTTTCCCAGAACCCTTGTGTTCTTGGAATCCATGTACACACCTTCTTCCTGTAGCTCGGAGTTGGAGAAGGTGGCCAAGCAAGGGTCCTGGTGTCCGGCATGAAGATCGGGAGCATCAAGCTTAAGGGCCACATCCAGGAGACTGTGTCAAAGGTAAGCCCAGGTGTGGGGAGACCAGGGCTTCTGGGTGATGTCAGGGTGACATCCAAGCGGTTGAGTCCGGGTCGGGGAAGGCCAGGTCTTCCGGGATGGCATCAGGGTGACATACAGGAGGCTGTCTTCAGGGTAAGCCCAGGAGTAGGGAGGCTGGGGCACCAGGGTAGCGACAGACTGACTATTCCTGCCCACACTTGTTGAATAGTAGAAGTGAGCTGCCTCACTGTGACTTCAGGGTGTGAGTCCATATTTGTTTGTCCAGTTTAGTTTGAGCCATGATCTGGGAGAACTGGTCGAAGTCCCAGAGCCGCCATCTCCAGATTTGCAGACCATTTGCTCATTCTTAGTTTTGAGGGAGGTCCCGGTGCAGGGGTCTTCTCAATAACTAGCCTGTTTCCAACAGGTGCCCCCACTACAGTACAGGGACACACCAAGGACTTGGAACTCTGATAGTACCTGGGGGCTCCCAGATGTCTTCCTTTCCATCCCTTTCTGAGCCCTAGCTGGAGCCCTGATACTGGCTGCCCAGTGGTCCCATCTGTAGAGGGACTCCTCACTCCCTGAGATGCCCCCAGCCCACCACATCCCGGACTCACCATCAGTGTCCCAATCTCAGGGTTGGGACAGAGGAAAAGAGTGTGGGGGGTGAGTTTACCCAGGGTCCTGGCTCCTCCTTGTTCCTGAGGTGAGTGTCCACCCCACCTGCACCTCACATTGGGCTGCAGCTCAGAGATCTTTGTATTTTGCTCCAGTTTCTGGAGCACTGGCAGGAAGGTTGTGGTACTTCGTAAAGGGATAGAGAGAAATCTCTGCGTAGTAGCTTAGCCAGTCGCCTGGGAGTCCTGGAGGGTTTTGGAAACAGGGACATGCCATGTGACGGGAGCTAATCCTGCAGGATGCTGCAGGTAGTATTTGGAGAATTTCGCTTTGTGTGGTGCCTAAGCCTGGAAGGGAAAATGTGTTGTCCTGTCTGTGGTCAACCAATGGCCTTTCCTGCCTCCTGCGCTGGAAAGCACCTGCCACAGAACCCAACCCACCCAGGTGCTGGGTACATTTTCTTTTTTTTCTTTTTAATGTGTGAGAGATATTATTGAGCTTGCTGTTAAGTGAGGAAGCCTGTAAGATGTCATAGCAGGCTCCAGTAAGAATCATAAGAGCAGACGTGTGTATAGGCCATTGGGGGTGCTGAAATGCCCTTAGGAAGAGATGCAGAACTGTCCTATGTCCTACAGGATGATGATCTATTGCACCTCCACCCGAGAAAATGCATGCTGATTTCTGTGAACAAGAGTCATTAGCTTTGTCATCTCTTTCCTGCAACTTAATATAGTACTCTCAAACAGACCAAAGACAGTGGAAGGTTCAGGTCCTTGGAGCGTCTAATGCCCCGGGGGGTACACAGGACAGGGTGCCTAGTGGTCTTTCTCCCATTGCAAAGTCTCTCACAGATTTTCCTGAGGATTCAAGAAGTCCCGGGTGGGGCATGAGGGGTGGCCAGGGCAAGAGGCCAAGGAATAGGGGTCAAGAGTGCATCACAGACACACACCTCCCCTCCTTTGCAGGTTGTCCTGGAGCTTCTCAACTTCCCTGGACTATGAGACTTTTGTTGGGAGAAAACTTGAACTCACTGTGGCTCCTCTGTTTTATTATTATCATTAATAGTTGAGATATAACATAGATAATGTATAGTGAGGGACTCAGTGTGTTTGGGTAGCAACCTTTGTATGCATGCCTGCCATACATACAGGGTTCCCTTGGGATCTCTGGTGTCTGAAGGTGACAGAGTGGCAGTGACATCTTATTTCTATTTTTGTTTTCTTTTTTTGGAGTCTCACACCATCGCCTTGGCTGGAGTGCAGTGGCACACTCACGGCCACCCTAGTGTTGACCTGCTGGGCTCTGGCTGTCCTTCTGCTTCAGCCTTCCAAGTAACCAGAACTACAGGTGTGAGCTACTGCGCCCGGCTAAATTTTTGGTTCATTGTAGAGACAAGGTCTCGCCAAGTTGCCAGGGCTGGTCTCGCACTTCTGGGCTCAGCCAGTCCACTCACCTCGGCCTCCCAAAGTGCTAGGATCGAGCCTTGGCCGACATCTTATTTCTTTACTCTATTTCTCCATTCCAAGATTTTTAAAAACTCTGTCACCCACACTACCTCTCTCACCCCTGACCCCCCTTGCTTTTCCCACCCTCTTTATGCCAAGAATATGCAACATGCAGAAGTTTGGCTGCTGATTTTGGAGAATGACCTTCTGAACCCAGCTACCTGATGGTGGGAACCTTCATTCACAACAAGGTGCAGAAGATCAGACAAGGGAAGATTATAGGTGTGTCAGTGACTCGGTAACCATGGCATGTCTTCCCCTGTCCATTTTATTAACCTAAATTTACCACATTGATCATTTTAAGTGTCTACTTCCATGACATTAAGCACGTTCACAGTGTTGTGCAACCGTCTCCACCGTCTGCATCCAGAATGATTTCGTCTTCCCAAAGTGAAGCTCTGTCCCCATCAAACACCTGCTCCCCCTTCCCTTCCTCCTCACCTCCATTCTACTACTTATCTCCATGAATTTGGATACTCTGAGTACCTCATGTAAGTGGAGTCTTACAGAACTGTCATTTTGTGACTGGTGTATTTCAGTCAGCACAGTGTTCTTAAGGTATATTCATGCTGTAGCATGTGTCAGATTTCTCTTCCCTTTTAAGGCTGAATAATATTTCACTGTGTGGATACACCATGTTTTATTATCCATTCATCTGTGGATGGACATTTGGTCAGTGGTCCGTTGCCTGCACCCTATGGCTGTTGTGAATAATGCTGCTGTCAGCATGGGTATGCCAATGTCCGAGTCCCTGCTTTCAGTTACTTGAGTATATGTCCCTTTGATGTCAGCAAGTCAATCAGGTGGGATTGGGTTTTGCCCCGATCCACCACGGACTGCTAGCAAACTTGGGTCTGCTGCCGCCTGTCTTAGGGCTCGGTGTGTCATCAGAGCCCTTAAGGCCTTACTGCCTGGACTGTGATGGCAAAATAAATTCACAGGAGTGGAGTTGTGTGCTGAGTGGAGTAAGTCCCCTACATATGAACCTTCAAGTTAGGAAGTTTGAAGATGCACATCTGCATTTTTTAATGTATTATCTCTCTCCACTAGGTGTGAGTGTAACTTGTTAAATATATGCAGTACTGTGTGACCATGGAAAGCCATCCCCACAGAGACTGAGAAGGCTGCAATATGCCTGGCATCTTCTTTTCCATTCTTTCACAAGCACAAAATCCACTTTTGTGGCCTGATCCCCAGGGAGGGGTGAGTGTCCGGGTGAATGGGAAAAACTACTGATGACTTGGTTGTCATAGTGATGTGTGGTGACTACGCCCCTTGTAGGATGGAGGGGTTCACATGCTACGGGTACCTGTGTGGAACCAGCAGGAAGTGGACATTCACATCCCCATAACCCTCCATCCCAGCATCTTGACATTTCCATGGTAACCAAAGACTGGCATCTATCAGTATGCAATAAAGATACAGACACCCCTACCTCTGGGTACATTCCTTTGGGTGTTCCCATGGGATTGTGGCTTTTCCCCATTCTGTTATTTTTAATGTTACTCTCTAGTGGTTGGAAAGAATTTTAAATCAGAGTCTTTATGATTCTATATTTCCTGAGGTTTCCATCATAGCAATGTAATGTGGGTAATTAGGAAAACTCCAAAGACTACCAGCTAGAAAATACAGCAAAGAAAATATGGTAAAGAAATCCTGGAATATAGATTGGAATTCCACTGAACAATTATGTCTTTAAAAACTGGTTTTTGAAAGCCATGTGTGTATACCCTTAGAGGCAAATATCAAATTCCCAAGAAAATTATTTCTAACCCTGTCACACACCAAGTGTCAGTGCTCTGACCTTCATGTTCCCATAAGGCATTAGCTGGCAGGACTCACCTCGGATGAGGTTCGAGTCCTTGGGGTCAGCACAGGGCCTAGAGGGACAGAGCCTGAGCTCTGGGCGGGGGGGAGGGACACTGGGTTCTGGGGCCACTGACTTGGTTGTGTGTGTGTCTGTGCATGTCAGTCACAAGGTGCCCAGAATATGAGGACCAGAAACAAGACAGTGTGGAGAGAGTGAGGGCAGAGGGATCCTCCAGTCACGCACCGGCTGATGCCATGTTTTTCCATGCAGTGTGTGTGAGAGAGAGAGTAGGCATAGGTATTTTTGAGCATGTGAGTTTCTATGTGTTTGAGTGTGTGTATCGGTCTGCATGTGCATATGAGTGTGGATGTATGAGTTACGTGACAAAGTGTGAGTGGGTGTGTGTATAGTTTGGGTATGAGTGGGTGAGGGTGTGAGTGTGTGCATGTGTGTGAGGGTAAGCCAGTAGGTGAGTGTGAATGCATGTGTGAGTGGGTGAATGTAGAAGAGTGAGAGGGTAACGTGTGTGAGCATGGGGGTGTGAATGGGTGAGTGGTGTGAGTGAGCATGTATGAGTGTATGTGTGCATGAGTGTGATTGGGTGATTGCAGGTAGATGTGTGAGTGCGTGAGCCTGTGTGTCGGGGAGTGTGAACGTGTGAGTGTGTGACTGAGTGTGCGATTAAATGTGTGAGTGGATAAGCATGTATGAGTGAGCATGTGTGAGAGTGAGTGTGATTGGTTGTGACTGAACATGAACATGTGTATATGAGCATGAGGGTAGGTGAACGTGAGTGTGCCCATGTATATGAGTGTGAATGGTTCGTGTGAGCATGTATGTGAATGGGTATGCGAGTGAGCCTATGCATATGAATGGCGAATAGGTGAGCATGTGTGTGAGTGTGAGCCTGTGGGTGTGAATGCGAGTATGACAGTGGGTGAGGGTGAACATGTGGGTTTGAATCGTGAGTGGGTGAATAAGGGTAAATATGTGAGTGTGTGCACGCATGTGGAGTGTGAGCAGGTGAGTGTGTGCATGTGCACACACGTGTCTCCAGCCCCCTGGCTTCTCCAGTGGGCACAGGGCTGGTGGCTGGTCCCATGATGTTTTTTCCTCTGTAGGCCCATGGCGGAGGGAACTTCAGCTGGTCTTCGTCAAGCTACACGGTTGCTGCAGTCACCATCAAGGGGTGATGACCACAGGCAGTGACACTGGCCTCAGTGTGATCCAGGCACACCAAGTGCAGAGCCTGCTCCATTTTGGTGAGATGAAGGTGAGGCCTCGGGGCCAGGACAGCCCTGGGGATGCTCGGGGTGGTGGTGTCCAGCTGCTGTCCTCTCGAGAACTAGCTCTCAGGTTTCATTCAGAAACACTCCTTAGCCTTTTGTCCTGTCCTTGGTGTGGGCAATGGGCAAGGGGCCGAGGGGCCAAGCCCTAACCCTGCCCTTGGTAATTGGTAGCTCATGGCCACATCAGGGAGATGGACAGGACATCCCACACCCGGCAGGATGGGATCAGAAGAGCTAGAAGCCACAGGCAGGGTTTCTGGAGGGGAGACCAGAGGACACAGAAGACATGACGGCGTCGAAAAGCCCTTTTCGAGAGCTCCCTGGTCCCAAAAGTTAAAAATATCACATCAGAAGTGTCACTGAGTGTTGCACTGTAAATTCATAGGGAAAGGGACCGCCAGGCTGCTAGAGACCACCGGATTCCTCTCCCCTTACTCCCATTCAGGTACAAAGGCAAGTGTTCCCTACACTGGTCTCTGCAGCTTTTTTTGTTGTTGTTTTTGAGTCAGAGTTTCACTCTGTCACCCATGCTGGAGTACAGTGGCACAATCATGACTCACCACAGCCTCGACT
Source organism: Carlito syrichta (assembly GCF_000164805.1). Taxonomy (NCBI): domain Eukaryota; kingdom Metazoa; phylum Chordata; class Mammalia; order Primates; family Tarsiidae; genus Carlito; species Carlito syrichta. The sequence goes on from NW_007258815.1 coordinate 11,702, forward strand.
TGCTGGACTCAGGCGATTCTTCCACCTCACCTTCCAAACAGCTGGGACTGCAAGGTGCATGCCACCAAACCCAGCTCATTTTTTTATGTGTTGTAGAGACAAGGTCTTGAACTCCTTGGGCTCAGGCAATCTTCTTGCCTTGGCCTCCCTAAGTGCTGGGCTTCTAGGCATGAGCCAGCGGCCCAGCCCTGCACCTGACTTTCCATGCTGATCGATGTGAGCCATCTTATTTGGCAGTGACAGCAGATAGGGTTGGTCTCCCCAGCTGATCCTCTGCCGGTCCCAGTGGCACTCCCTGACCCAAGATCCACAGGACCTCAACTCCTTTCATCTGGGGCAGAGAGGGGAGCCCCATAGTGTCCAGTCACAGCCTGCTCTTAGGATATTGGGGACATGGGTGGACCGGCAAATCCAGTGTTCTGACCAAGAGTCATAGCCACATGCATACAGCTGTCTAAAGTCAGGTCTAAGAGAAGTACTTAACAGACGCCCTTGAGATGAGGCATAATGGTCCCATACGGGAATAAGCTGGGGTCCCCTTCCCCATGTCTCCCCTCTCAGCAAATGTGCCACCCTGCACCCAGTTGCTCAGCAGAAGCCTGAGGACTATTCCTCAGGAGGCAGAGGGTGTCCTGGTAGACCATCCGGGCTCACACTTGCATCCGGCATGCTACAACCTGGCCCAGCTCCTGACCCCTTGAGCCAGTTCCTTCGTTAGGCAAGAATGCCTTCCCAGCCAATGGGTAAAGAGGCCCCAGGGAGTCAGCAGCTCTCAGAACAGGGCCTGGGGCACACCAAGCTTGGTTTGATGGATGTGTTAGCCATTGGTCCCTCCCTCACCCTATGACCAGGTGACCCATGCATCCAGTCAGTGAATGTTCAGAACACACCCCTCACCCTGGGTCAAGCTGCCCACCCCATCTGTCGCTGGGATTTTCCAATACCTCCCCTCTACCCGTTACCTGGCTGCTGATTGGCACACACCGGCCAGGGTGACGGGAACTTCTGAGCTGTCCCCAGCTTGACCACAGTGAACACCGATATCCCTCTGTGGCCACACACCCAGCATGACCTGGCCCACTGCCTCTCAGACCCTATCTCTTTCCACTCTCTCTTGCTCACCACACTCCAGCCACCGTGGCCACTTTGTTCCTTCTATGTGTTGAGCAGATGTGTGCCTCAGGCCTTTGCACGGACTACCCCTTCATTAGCCTGGGTTTTCTCTGACCTCTGGTTGGCTACCTTTTGACATGGCTCCCAGGTCTGAGCTCCTAGGCCACCTCTTCAGAGAGGCCTTCCCTGCCAGCTCTGCCCCTGACTCAACCTGCTGCCCAGGACATGCTCCCTGCAGACCTGACTGAGTGCCCAGCCCACAGCAGCTCTTAGGAAATCCGAGCAATGGGCCTTGCCTCTCCCGTGGAGACGGCTGAGCCCAGTCCATGTCCCTGCTCTCCAGGTGTGTGTGATTGAGCCCAGCAGCTTGCAGTTCACCCCGTGCCAGGTGGAGGCATGCGTGGGCCAGGTCCTGGAGCTGCCTCTGAGGATCAACGGTCTCATGCCCGGCGGAGCCAGGGAGATGGTCTCCCTGAGTGACTGCTGCGGCTTTGACTGATGGTGGCGGGAGAGAACCAGGGCAAGTTCCAGCTACTCCCAGGTAAAGCAGCACTGCAGAGCAGAGCCAGACAGGTGGACATGGACCACCCCAATTCCCGAGTGGAGGGCTTGAGGCAGCAGAGGGGCCCCAGCATCAGGAGTGGCATTTGTCTCCTTGTCTACCGTCACCTCCGGTCTGGTCTGGGTCTTGTCCACCTTGGCAGATGCCTGGACTATCTGAGTCTCTTTCCACATCTCTAAGCTGAGTGTCATCTAAATAGAATTTTATGTCAGAGGGCATGTTTCAGTGCCTGGAATATAGTCAGTGCTCAGAATGCATTGTTGATAGGGGTTTTGGCTAGTAACATAGGAGTGGCACCTTGTGACACATAAGGCCCACCCTCCTGAGTACACTTGTTGCTTCAGCATCCCCTGTGGGGTTTAGCGATGATATCAGTGGTGAACCTGGCAGTGGCAGTGAATTTATCGACTGTCCACCCTGCCAGGTGCAGGCTAAGCACTTCGTACACCCGACCTCACTGATGACTTGAGACACTGTAGGAGAAGGAACTGATGTCAGGGCTCATGTCAGATGAAAAAGCAGAGGCTGTGTCACACATGACCTGAGCTGAAGATCAGGGTGTGCCTGACAGCAACCTGTAGTTGAGTCATTTGTGAGACTGGGCCAGGAGAGTTGGCCCAGGTGGGCAGGGTTTCTTCTCTGATAGGCAGAAGAAAGCCAAGGGACTGGTGAGCTATTGGATAAGCAACTATTGAGTAAGACTCCAGCAGGGCATTGGAAGGAACAGGGATAGCACTTGGAGGGCGGGGATTCCTGCGGCAGGACTGGAAATGGGCTGATCTGGAATGCCAGAATCTCGAGGGCTTTGGAGGGCTTAGATCTAGAGTACAGGCAGTGGGGAGCCACTGAAGGTCTTTGAACAGAAGAGTGATGTGATGCTGGCAGGGTTTAGGAAGCTCGATTGGCAGAGGTGTTTGTAGGACCGCCTGTGGTGCCAAGTGATTTTACAAGCTGCTGTAGCTGCGATTGTGTGCAGACCTGTTACAGTTTGAAACTGCACAGAAGGAGGCCAGTGTCTGAAAAATCAGTGTGCAAACCACATCCAGGAGAAACCAAACTCATGAAAGAGATCTACAGTGTTCTCTACAAGGTCACCATTTAGGATGGAGGGTGGCATTGCAAGGGGAGAGGCCTGCCGGCAGCAGGAGATGAGCTGCCCCCGTGCACTTCTGCCTACATCCATCCTGGAGGGAGGTCTGCCGAGTGCAGCCCAAGCTCGGGGTAGGTCCCAGGGAAAGGCAGGGCTTGAGCTCCACGGCGTCGGTCTGAGTCGCTTCATCCACTTCGTACTGGCTGTGTGATGTCAGGTGTGCTGCCAGCCTCTCTGAGCCTTGGGTTCTCCATCTATGACACTGGATCACAGCTCCTTATTATTGAGACAGTGACACATGAGTATCACTCTGCAGGGGCATTTCTCAAGGAGTTTGAGTTCCGAACACAGCAGTCAGGATAGAAATCCTGTGGTGTCAAAATTCCCTCAGGAAGTGCCTTATATCTCTGCTGGTGTGGGGCGTATGTGGCAACATGTAGGGGCGTGTAGGGTCCAGGCTGTGTGTAAAAGACATGTCTGAGCACCTTAGACAGGCGTGAGGGAGATGCTCACCCCATGGAAACCCATGGCACCTGAGGGCAGGCCGGATCAGCAGGTGGAACCATGGCTGCGATACCCTCCCTGCGGCATACTCGGCTCAGGGAACAAGATAGGTCCCCGTATTAGGTCGGCTCTCCTCCTCTGCTAAGTTCAGATCACACGTGACTGGACTCCGGTCATGGCTCCGAAAAAGGAGCCATGTCGGGGCCCTGGGTGGCCCTGCCCCAGCCCACCCTCCCCTGCAGTACCCTCAGGCTCCACCCTCTTCCCACTGGACCCCATCTCTGCCAAGCCCTCACAGTTGGTGCCTTCTCGAAAGCCCCTCGGCTGTAGGCACTATCGTGAAACTCTCCACAAAACGCCCAGCCCTCTTGACCCTTGGCTGCTTCCCAGTTGGGAGTGTGGACAACTTTCCTCTTGCTCCATCCTGGCCCTTTCTCTGCTCAGCCTCTCCAGTGATGGGTTTTCCAAGGCCCTGTTCACTGAGCAACTACTTAGTACCATTCTCTGGGGGTTCCCTGGTAAATGAGAGCAAGCATCTAGGATTGCAAGTCCTAGTTCCCCAGGTCTTTCAGTGCCCATGATAGTATGTCCTGTGGATGAGTAAGCATGGGTGCTGTGAGCACCATCCCACTCCTAGGTGCTGGCCAACAGAAAGGTCTTGGCATGGTGCTCGGAAGAACTGCTCAGAAAATGGGATCTAAGCCAGTTTGAGGTATCTGGGAAGGCTGCTTAAAGGAAGCTGTAGCTCATCTGAGACCCACGAGGGATCAGGATGGACGTAGGAGGAGAAGGTGGGAAGGCGGAAAGGCTCTGAGTCTTGGCTGGGGTGTGGGTTTCACAGGTGTATGGGCTTGTTGGAGCCCCAGAGGAGTCCTCTTAAGAGGTGTGCATGCTGCTGGGTGTAAGTTTGACCTTAGGGGAAAAAAGCCACCATCAACATAAACCTATGGGCAAACATTGAGTATGAAGTTTGCTGATGTCTGCAACTTTCAAATGCATTAGAAAAATAAGATCCGTTGGTGGATGGGTAGGGGGTGGACAGGCAGCAAGAGGAACACAGCCAAGTGCCCATTGTAGGGGCTTGGTGATGGGTAAGTGGCTAGTCAAAGGACAGTTGTTTCACCTTTTCTGTGTGTTGGACAATGGTCCTAAGAAATGCTACAGAAAGAAAACATACCACCACACCTAACAGAATGGCTTTTTTAAAAGTGGAAAATAGCAAGTCTTGGCAGGGGTGCGAGGCAGCTATTAAAAGCAGTGTCAGTTCACACAGCCACGTTGGGAAGAATTTGGCAATCATGACCATAGCTGAAGGTGTGCGAGCCCCGTGACTCTGCAGTATAGACATATTGTTGTAGCAATATGTCCAGCAAATGCTGGTATGTCCCCCAAATGAAGGTCCACACCCAGTAGCACTGTGGATCAGAGCCCCCGTCTGGAAGGGACCCAAATGCCCATATTCTGCTGGAACTGCAGCCCCAGGAGCAAGCAGCAAGTGGTCTCTGTTCCAGGCCACTAAGGCGTGGGGTCTTCTGCCGCTCAGCACATGAGTTGTGTACACGTCACTCACTTACCCGTGCATTTGCACACACAGGTGTGCGTTTATTTCCGTGAATATGTGCACAGTAGAAAAATGATGACAGAGCATTGTGAAATGTGGGCAGCACTTGTGAGATGGGGACTGTGGGGGTTTTTGTTTTCTCTTCTGGGAAGCAGAGTAACACAGTGGTGAAGAGCACAGACTCTGAAAGCAGACCATCTGAGTGCACATCCCAGCTCTGCTCTTGAGCAGCTGTGGTCCCTTAGGCAGATGACTTGACCTCTCTGCGCCTTGGTGGCCACAACTGGGAAAAACAGTAGTGTCTCTCTGCTAGGATTGTGATGTGAGTTGCGACATACAGGCAGCACTCAGGGAGTATTATCTCTCTGTGCTGTTTCTCTTGCTGTGATGCAAGGTCAACTCAATGTGGATTACTTTTATCATTACGTCTATGTGAGTATTATTTACGAGGCCACCAAGAATGATCTGATCAGAGGCACTAGCTGCCTAGATGTTTGCCTAGGGGGAAAGAGTATTAGGAAGCACTCGTGTGTGTTGAAAAAAAAATGCTGTATTCTGGGCACTGTTGTCTCTGTCACTGCCACCCTTCTGCAGATGAGGAAGAGGTTGCGTAGAGAGGTAAAGGGACTAGCCTGAGAGCACACAGCCAGGGCTGGTAGAACCGGGGCTCTCAGGGGCACAGGAGTGCCAAAGCAGCATATGAGTGTTCCTGAGGGCAGAAGGGTTCTGAAGGGGACGGGCACCCCATCTCCCAGCCTGCTCTGCTCACACTGTGTTTGCAAACCGGATCATTACCATTCAGGAGCAAGCGAAAGCGTCTTTATTTGGGTGTCTTTAGGACCATCCGAGGCTCTGAGAAGACACTTGACAGCTGTGCTGGAGGTCTGATGTCTCCGACAGGCTTGGTGAAACTGACATTCCACCCTCCCTTCCTTCTGACCTCAGTCTGGAGACACTCGGGTTGGTGGGCCTCCAGGTCCCACCCCTCAATTGACTTAGTTGCCTCAGAAGAGGCTATTCCTATCCCCGAGCCTGAGTCTAGACCAACAAGGGGTGTAAGAGGCGGCCCCTTGCCCAGCCGCGAAGCTCCCAGAGGAGGAGAGGAGCCTCAGGAGGGGAATGTTTCACCAGGAGAGCTGAGCAGGGGGTGGGTGAGCCTGGAGACCCAGAGCGAGTGCCCCCGTGGATGCCATCCTGGCAGCCGGGGCTGGTCCCACCCAGCATCAGCCTGCTTGCGGCTCTGTCCCATGTGCTTCTGTCACTCTGGCTTCCCTCTGCCTGGAATGCCTCCTGGCCTGTTCTCGGGGAAACACACCCAGGCAGGGGAGCCCTCCAGACCCACCTCCTTCAGAAGCTGCCCCCACGGCCCCAGGATCAGTGGCGGGTCCAGTGCTGTGCATGGTCCTTCCTTCGCCCCTGGGAACAGGCGACTCTGGTGTGTGGAGAGGTAGGCCCGTGTCTCTTCCCAGCTGAGCAACAAGGCCTTCCCAGTGGGATCTGGGTCTGATCCCTGGGTCATCTGACACCCAGGTCACCTGGCGCACCTGGGCCTGGCCTCCGAGCTGAGTGAGACTGCTCCCTGCCTCTGCCATCCAGAGGGGGAAACAGCACAAGGGGAAGAAGGCCTGACTCCATTCTGCAGTCAGGACCCTCGGCAGCACAGTCACGTGACCCCTGGGCTTCTCTGGGGACCACACCCACCCCGCTCCTCTCCCTGCCATCACAGCCTGGGTCAAGGATGTTCCTGTCCTCCGGGGGACCTCTGGGTGTGACTGGTCCTTCTGAAAACGTTCCCATGGTCCTTCACAAAACGTTCCCATGCAGGATGTGTGCGCTTCTACTGTGCATTCACCTGGGGCCTTGTCGGGTGGAACCTCTCATCGTCATATGTGGCTGTCAGGGGCCCCCTGGACAGTTGCAGAAGTAGCTTTTCTGATGAACTCCCTGGACTGCAATCCTTGTGTGGACCCTCATGGGATGGGCACAGCCCCGGTTCCGTGCTGGAAGGATGCAGACCAGCAACATAGCTATGATCCCATTTCCTGGTGCTGCCAGTGTATTCTGAGATTTGAATTAAATACAATTTGTTGAGACCTCTGTCCCCTCCCCCACACAAGGAGGCAAAAGATGGGAGGGGGTAGGGGGAAGGGGGAGAAGTGGTCTAGGAAATGACCACCTCCTCTGATGTCATCCCGGGGGGAGGGGCCCCCAAGGGTCCAGGTCCTCCTTTCAGCTCGCCCGAGGGTTGACAGACTGTCTCTGGAGGTCGCAGGGCTGGAGGTTGGGAGATGGACGCCATCTCTGGTGGAATCCCTGCTGGACCCCCGTGGCAGTTGCATCATCTGTCCGCTGGTGGGCGAGGCCTCGGGGCAGGGTGTGCCAGGCAGACAGCTGCCTGGGCTTCTTGCACGGCTCCTCCTGCAGCTGTTTGCATCGCCGCTGGCCGAGTCCCCGCACGGTGTCTGCTCGATGCCAGGAGTGCAGGGCTTGCTCTTCATCCTGAATGCAGGAGACATTAGGGTGGGTTCTCAGGTCCTCTGCAGTCCCCCCTGCAGTCTCCTGGGTGACAGTCACCCTGCACCTGATGCCAGAACTTCTTCCTCCTGTCCACCTGAAACTGGGAACCCTTTGACCAGCAAATCCCCATTCCCTCCCTGGGTGGCCCCCTGAACTTCTGGTCACCATCCGTCTCCTGTGTCCTTCTGCGAGGTCACCCTGTTGACATCAACCTGAGTAACATCTGCAGTTTTTTCTTTCTGAGCTATGCTGAGTGGCTTGATGCCACCATGTATACATTTCTCTCAACACCACAAATGTGTACAGTTAGGATTTGTCACTTAGAAATGGTACGAACAAAAATATAATAACATGCGCAGGAAGCCTGCCCGGCTTGACCACCCCACACACCTGGTTTGTGGCTCAGCCTCACCTGTCTCGGGGATCGACCGGAGCCCTCTGGTTTCTCTATCGACGGGTCTTCAGGTCTGGCAGGCAGCAGCATCTGAAAAGGTTGACAAAACACCTTACGGCCCTCCGCCAGCCCTGGCTGTCTTCACTAGGAGAGGCCGAAGTCCCACCCTCTGGCTGCCCAGAGGTGGCGTCGTTGGGGCTTTTATGACAACAAGCATCTTTTTCCGGGTCTTCCCCACGGCTGCTCGGGGGCAAGGCCACAGAGTCACGTCGGGCTGTGCTGGGATTTGCTGCTTGCTTTTCGTGTAGGGGACCAGCAGCCGTGCTTCCTCTGGTCGTTGGAGACCTGGCAGGATTTCTGCATGTCAGAGGTGGTTCTGTGGCGGCGGTGTCCTCGCCCTGGCCTTTCCTGTGGTGTAGCAGCAGGTAGGCGTGGCCATGGTGTCGTCGTAGTTTTTCTGGGACAGGGAGCATTGAATTCCTTCTTGCCAGAACCCATGGTTCCCATGACAATTTGCAGGTCCAGGAGACTTGGGCGTAGTGGCTTTTCAGGCTTCCTTGCTTCCTACAGTCCGGGGCTGACCCAGGGATCCTGCCTCACGATGTTCTCCAGGGCGAGCCTCTTCCTAGGATCGAGTGGCATTTGTGATAAGTATTTCCAGCGGAGAAAAGAAATAAAAGGGTATTCTGAACGTGGCCATCGTGCTGTGTTTTCGGAGGTCTGGTGAATCTTTGTCAAACGGCTGGTTCCTGGCCACCATGCCGTGGAGGGTGGCTCCGAGGCTCCACGTGTCCACGGCCAGGCCGTTGTACTCACGCCCCAGGAGGATCTCTGGAGCCACGTACCCGGGAGCCCCACACCTGAGGTTCAGCATCTGCCCGTCCTCAAACTGGGTGCTGAGGCCGAAGCCGGTGACTTTGATGCGCTGGTGTTGGTTGAGGAGTATGTTCACAGACCTGAGGTCTCTGTGTGCTATTTTTTGGCGGTGGCAGTAACAGATGGCCGAGCACATCTGAACAAAGAACTGACGGGCTTCATCTTTCCCCATGCAGCCTTTCTGGCGGATGTGTTGATCCAGGTCACCTCCAGGAGCAAGTTCCATTATGATGTTTGTGCTATGTGTACTCTGGGTGACTTGGAAGAGTTTCAGAATATTGGGGTGTCGTAGCACTTTCATGGCTTGAACTTCTCTCTCACTGGAGGCCGACTGCTGGTTTGGTACGACTTTTAGTGCGACTGGGGTCCCAGTCTTTGCGTGCTGGAGAAGCTTGACTTTGCCATGGGAACTGCAGCGAATGACCCTGAGGACCCGATAATACATTAGTGTGTCCTCATTGATCGTGGTAGAGACCACGTCCCACCGCTCGTCTGGCCGCTTGCCCAGCTGCACGCGTGACTGCATGCCCTGCCACTGTATGCCCCGCTACTTTGTGGTCTAACTACACTAACCACTTGCAACTATACTCAGTACAGCAACTGTACTAGAAAAGCTAAGAATACGAGCAACACTAATAATGCTGGTTGACTAACACTCCTGAAAAAACACGCAAAATCTACTATCTAAGACTACTAAGAAAGCTAAGAAAAAAGACTAAGTGTGCAAGTGACACTAACAATGCTAACTAACTAAATGCAAACAGAAAACAAGGGGAACACAAGACACACACAAGGAAGCACACAAAGGCATTGAAAACAAAAGGAGAAAAAGAAAAGAAGGGAGAGAATAATAAAAGAATAAGCAAGAAAGAGGAGAGAAAAGGGATTAAAAAAGAAAGACAAAAGGAAAAAGAGAAAAGAACAAATGAGAAAAAAAGAAGGAAAATGGGAAAAAGGCAAAAACAGAGTAGAATAACAACAAGGAGACAACAGGCTTGACACAGTCTAACTCCTCAGGTCACCACAAGTAGTTTCCTGGGCAATAACGACCAGAAGCCTCAGGCCAACCAGGGGCTTATATAGGCTGGTGGGCATTCCATCACCATGCCTCTTTATGATGTCAGAGCCGCTGACCATGGCTAGGATACTCCCCTCACTCCCTTTCTTTTGGTTGTTTGTAATAACTTTCTTCTCCTTTTAACAAAAGGGTTTTTGTTTTGTTTTGTTTCAGTTTTTTGACAACATGAGTTCTAGAGACTGCTGTTTACTTCCTCAAGAATTAAAATCTGACTGGGCTCATGCCTGTAATCCCAGCCTTTTGGGAGGCCTAGGTAGGAGGATCACTTGAGCCCAGGATTTCAATAACTGCCTGGGCGACATTGCGAGATGTCATCTCTACAGTAAATTCAAAAAGTAGCCAGGCATAGTGTCATGCAGCTGTGGTCCTAGCTATTCAGCCAGCTGAGGCAGAAGGATTGTCTGAGCCTAGGAGGTCGAGGCTGTGGTGAGCTGTGATCATGCTACCTGCCCTCCAGCCTAAGAAACAGTGAGTGAGACAACTCAGAAAACAAAAATTAAAAAAAAAATGCTTCCATATTGTTTCACTGATAGTTGGAAAATCTGAAATACCTTTTTGTCTTTTCAAGACCCCTTAATGTATACCCTCAAATTACCCCTTTTTCTTTAAACTCTGAAAAATTGGTCTCAAAATTATAGTGCAACTTAACTGGCATCCTGATCATATAAGAACATGTTCTGTTGTGTAAGACATATTAAGATATATTATTGAACTGCCAGGAAGGTAGCCCTCATTATAATTTCTCCATAAGATCCTCGGATGTATCATCAAAAACTTTGGGGGGCAAAGTCAGTGCATCGAAGTATCCAACGTGTTGGAAGAACAAAAACCCATCAACCAAGAATCCTATATTTAGCCAAACTGTCCTTCAGAAATGAGGGAGATATCAAGACATTCCCAGGTAACCAAAAGCTGAGTACCACCAGTCCCGCCCTGCAGTGAGGGGAGCCCTTCCATTTGAAAAGCAAAGACTAGACAGGAACCCAAAGCTTTATGAAGAGAAAGATCTCCGGTCCAGGTAAATCATGGACAATTAGAAAACCTCGTACCATTTTTGTTTTGAACATGATTGAAGAGACGAATGTATCAAACTCACTTTAGTTAATATGGACACAGTTTGTGCAGATCTAATTTTGTGATGCCAATAACTGTAAGATCAACTGGATAAGGGAAAGAAATAACATTTTCTTATTTTTGCTTAGGTTTGCTTTGAGTTTTGGGGCTCTTTTTTGGTTCCATGTGAACTTCAGCATTTTTTTTTTCTAATTCTGTGAAGGATGGCATTGGTAATTGTGTTGAATCTCTAGACTACTTTGGGCATTATGGATATTGTATAATATCGATTCTTCCAACCCATGAGGATAGAATGCTTTTCCATTTTTTGGTGTCACTTCCAATTTCTTTTAGCAGTGTTTTGTAGTTATTGTAGAGATCTCTCAATTCCATGGTTAGATATTTTCTCAGGAATTTGTGTGTGTGTGTGTGTGTGTGTGTGTGTGTGTGTGTGTGTGTGTGTGTGTGTGTCTATTATAAGTGGCACTGTATTCCTGGTTCTCAACTTGAATGTTGTTGGTGTATAGAAATGCTTCTGATTTTTGTACATTGAGTTTGTATCCTGAAACTTTATTGAAGTTACTTGTCAAGTCTAGGGGTCTGATAGTGGAGCATTTAGGATTTTCTAGGTATACAGCCATGTCATCAGTGAACAGAGACAGTTTGACTTCCTCTTTTTCTGTTTGGGTGCTTTTTATTTCTATCTCTTACCTGATTGCTCTGGCTAGGACTTCCAGTCCTGTGTCAAATAGGAGTGGTGAGAGTGGACATGCTTGTCTTGTTCCAGTTCTTAGGGGAATGTTTTAAACTTTTCCCTGTCAAGTGTGTTGTTGGCTGTAGGCTTGTCATATGTGGCTCTCATTATTTTGATGTGTGTTGCTTCGATTCCTAGTTGGGGGTTTTGATCATAAAGGGATATTGGATTGCATAACATGCCTATTCTGTATATATTCAGAGACCTGATGATATCATTTTGTTTTCCATTCTTTTTTATGTGGGGAATCCCATTTATTGATTTGTGCATGTTGAATCATCCTTGCATCCCTGGAATAAAACCCACTTGTTTGTGATGGATTCTGTTTTTGGTTTGCTGTTGGATTAAATTTGCTGGTATTTTGTTGAGGATTTTTACCTCTGTGTTCACCAGGGATGTTGGCCTGTGGTTTTCTTTTTTTGTTGTGTCCTTGCCTGATTTTGGTATCAGATTGATATGCATTTTTGTTGAATGAGTTAGGGAGGAATCTGTTCTCCTTGTTTTTGTTTGTTTGTTTGTTTGTTTTTTGGAAATAGGCTTAATAAGATTAGGTCCAGCTCTTATTTGTGAATGTGGTAAAATTCAGCCAAGAATTCATCTGGTCCTGAACATTTTGTTGTTGGAAGATTTTTTTATTCCTGATTCAAGTTTATGACAGAGTATTGGTCTGTTCAGGATTTCTCTTTCTTCCTGGGTCAATCTGGGAGGCTGTGTGTTTCCAAGAATTTATTCATTTCCTCTACGTTTTTTGGTTTGTATTCATACAGGTGTTCACAGTAGTAGTCTCTGATGATTTTTGTTGTTGTTGTTTTGGTGTTTTCGTGGTCTCAGTTGTCATCTCACTCTTATCATTGATTGTAATTATTTGAATGTACTTGCTTTTTCTTGGTTAATGTAGGCAGTGATCTGTCAATTTTGTTTATCCTCTTACCCCACTGACTTTTGGATTTGCCAACCCTTTGTATCTTTTTTTGGTATTAAGCTCATTTTATCCTGCTCTGATAGTTATTTCTTTTTCTTGTTAGCTCTGGGTTTGGATTGTTGTTTCTCTAGTCCCTTGAGGTGTGATAGTCCCTTAAATTGTTGATGTGAGATCTTTGTATCTTTCTGATATAAGCATTTAATGGTATAACCTTTCCTCTTAGCATTACTTTTGCTGTACCCCAGAGTTTTTGCTATGTTGTGTCTCTGTTTTCATTTGATTCACACATTTTTCTGATTTCTGCCTTAATTTTGTTGCTTATTCAAAGTCATTCAAGAGTGTTGTTTAGTTTCCACTAGCTTGTGTTCTTTGAGAGTTTCCCACAGTATTGATTTCTCAGTTCATTCTACTGTAATCCAAGAAGATGCTTGGTATGATTTTGATTTTATTAAAATGTACTGAGACATGCTGCATGGCCAAGCATACGGTCATTTTTGGAGAATGTCTTATGTGGAGATGAGAAGACTCTATTCTGCAGTTGTTGGACAGTGTTGGAAATGACAAATGTAGAGGTGTCATATTGCCTGACATCAAATTATACTACCAGTACACACGTAGACAGGTCTATGGAACAGAATAGAGAACCTAGAATGAAAGTCACATACCTGCAACCAAGTGATTCCTGACAAAGTCAAAAAAAATAAGCAATGGGAAAAAGATAGTGTATTCAAGAAATGGTGCTGGGTAAATTGACTAGCTGTATGCTGAAGAATGGAACTGGACCCCTATCTCTCATATACAAAAATTGATTCTACATGAATTAAAGACTTCAACATAAGACCTGAAACAGTAAAAATCCTAGAATGAAACCTAGGAAAATCTCTTCTGGACATTGGCCTAGGCAAAAAGACAGATGGGACATAATTAAACTAAAATGCTTCTGCACAGTAAAGTCAATGCCAGAGTAAACAGACAGCTCACAGATTGGGAGGAAGTATTTGCAAATTCTGTCTCTGACAAAGGGCTAGCATTTAGGACCTACAAGGAGCTCGTGTAACTCAACAAGAAAAAAACAAACCACCCCACCAGAGACTGAACAAAGGATATGAACAGACATTTATGAAAAGAAGAAACACAAGTAGCTAAGGAACACATGAATAAAAAATGTTCGATATCACAAATCATCTGAGCTCTCCAAGAACTGAACATAAGACTATCATTTGGCCCAGGAATCTTACTACTGAGTATCTACCCAAAGGAAAAGAAACCATTTCATTAAAAAAGACACCTGCACTCATATGTTCACTGCAGCACTATTCACAATAGTAAAGTCAAGCAAACAACCCAGTTTTCCATCAATGGCGGATTAAAGAAAATGTGGTGTATATGCACCATGAAATATTATGTAACCTTAAAATTAAGAATGAAATCATGTCCCTGGCGGCCACATGGCTGGAGCTGGAGGCCATTATCTTGCGTGAAGTAGCTCAGAAACAAAAGCAGAGACTTTGTGTTCTCACTTCTTGGTGGGAGCTGAACAGTGGGTACACATAGCACAACAGACACTGGGGACTCCTTAAAGGGGGTAGAACAAGAAGGGAGCGAGGATTGCAAAATCACCCTTGGATACAGTGTTCACGATTTCGGGAATGGGTACACCGGAAGCCCAGACCCCATCAATATGCAACATACCTGTGCAGTAAACATGCACTTCTGCCTCCTGAATCTAAGATTTTAAAGTGGGGGGAAACCCTCAGACTGGAAAGGAGCATATAAAATTATCTGTTTACAATTACTTGATCTGAAATGTAGAAAACCCTTAGGATTCCACCAAAGAACTGTAAGAACTGAGGCAAGTTTAGTAAAGTATCAGGCATTTGGAATCTCAAGGGACCCTGAAAGTTCAGTCTTGAAAAAGAGCAAAGCTGGTGGTCAAATATCTCCTGTTTTCAAAGCTTATTAGAAGCTTTAGTAATCAAAACAGCATGGTACTGGCCTACAACAATGGAAGAGAATAGTGAGCCCAGAAATAAACCTGCTCATACATGGCTAAATGATTTTTGGCAAAGGTTCAAGGCTGTCCAATGGGAAAAGGATAGTCTCTTCACTAAATGCTGCCAAGACATCCACATGCAAAACAATGAAGTTGGACACAAACATAACAACATACACAAAAATTAACTCACTTAGGTGAAAGAGCTAACATAAGAGCTAAAATGCTAAAACTCCTGGAAGAAAACAAAAGAGGGAAGTTTCAGGACACTGGATTTGACTTTTTGTTGTTGTTGCTTTTGGATGTAACACCAAAAGTACAGCATACAAACTTAAAAGAGATAAACTGTTTTACAAGAAAATGTAAAAGTTCTGCGTGTCAGAAGGACAGCACAGAGTGCAGAGGCCACCTATGGAATGGGAGAAAGTACCTGAAAACCATATACCTGATAAGGGGCTCATATCTAAGATCAATACCTACATGCCAAGAACAATAAAACAAATAACCTGATTAAACAGTGGGCAAAAGACTAGAATAGCTTGTTCTCCAGAGGTGATATTAAATAGCCAACGAGCACATGAAAAGTTTGGCATCACCAGTCATCAAGGTAGTGTGAACAAAACCCACAATGGAAACCACTTTAGACTCCTTAGGATGGCTCCTATGAAAAGATCAGAAAACAAGTGTGGGTGAGGATTTGGAGACATTGGAACTCTTGTGTACTGTTGGAGCACGTGTGAACATGGTGTGGCCACTGTCAAAGACAAAATGGTGGTTCCTCAAAAATAATTAAACATAGAATTACTGTATGATTCAACAAGCAATCCCATGTCTGGTAATGAAGCCGTCTCCAAGTTATTTGCACACCTGTGTTCATGGTATTATTCACAAGAGTCAAAACGTGGAAGCAGCCCAGGTATCCCATCAACAGATGAAGGAATAAACCAAGTGTGATCTATCCATACAGTAGAATATTATTCAACCTTTAAAAAGAAGGAAATTGCAGCCAGGCTCGGTAACTCAGCCTGTAATCCCGTGCCTTGGAAGGCTGAGGTGAGTGGATTGCCTGAGCCCGCGGGTTCAAGACCCGCCTGGGCAACTTAGTGAGACCTCATCTCTACAATAAATAAAAAAAAAACTCGCCGGGTGTGGTAGCGCGCGCTTGTAGTTCCAGCTATGGAAGGCTGTGGCGGAAGGATCACCAGAGCCCATCAGGCCAAGGTTGCGGTGGCCAGGAGCGGCCACTGCACTGCAGCCTGGGCAGCAGAGTGAGACTCCAACGCAAAAAGAAAAAAAAAAGAAGGAAATTGTGACTACAGCATGGAAGAACCTTGAGGACATTATGCTAAGTGAAAGAAGCCAGACACAGGAGGACAAATCCTATAGAATTCTACTTATATGCGGTACCCCAGAGTACTCAGATTCATGGAGATGGGAATTAGAATGGTAGTTGTCAGGGACTGGAAGGAGAAGAGTTGAGGAGTGATTGTTTATTGGACACAGAATTTCAGTTTTATAAGTTGAGGAGTTGTGTGAGTGGATGGTGGTGATGATTGCCCAACAATGTAAATGTACTTAATGCTGCTGACCTGTATGTGTAACAGGGGTGAAAGTGGGGAATTTTATGTCATGTGTATTTCACCGTTATTGTTTTCTGCACTTTTATTTTTCCTTGAGAGTTGTGGGGTACCTGTAAGGATTTTGCTGTGTAAGCAAACTGCGTGCAGGTGACGTTTGGGCTTCCAGCGAGCCCTCTCTCCCCCCGGCAGTGGACCAGGTACCCACTGGGTGATTGTGTGTCTCTTATCACCCTGTCTCACTCCCCTTTGCTAGAAGCATCCACCGTCAGCTTTTCCTGCCTTTGTGTTCATGTGCAAGATACTTAGGACCCACTCAAGAGTGAGAACGGCAGTATTCTGGTTTTGGTTCACTGAGAATGGTGGTCTCCAGCTGTCTCCGTGTTGCTGCAAAGGACAGAATTTTGTCCTTCCTTATGGCTGTGTAGTAATCTGCCCTTACGTATATGCACCATATTTCCTTTATCTAGCACTTTGGATGGGCATCTCTGTTGGTTCCACGTCTTTGCTATTGTTTTCTATCATGAATAATGCTGCAATGCACATATGTGTGCAGGTGTCTTTTGGGTAGAGCAGTTGATGTTTCTCTGGGTATATTCCCAGAAGTGTGCTTCCTGGATGTATGGTAGCTCAATTTTTATTTCTTTGGAAAATACCACACTGCTTTCCACAATGGTTGAACTGGCTTATGTTCCCACCAACAGTGACCCCTTTCCTCTGCAGCCTCGCCGACACCTGTTGTTTTGCTTTTTCATGATAGCCATCCTGTCTGGTGTTCGGTGTTATCTCATTGTAGTTCTGATTGGATTTCTCTGATAATTACAGAGGCTGAGCACTTGTTCATATGTTTGTTAGCTGCTTGGATGTCTTCCTTGAGAAGTATCTGTTCATGTCCTCTGCTCACTTTTTAGTGGTGGGTATTTGCTTTTTTCCTGTTAATGATTTGAATTCCGTATAGATGTTTTACCAGGATTTTTAAAAAGAAAGTGTTCCAAACTTACTGAAATAATTGATGAAAAATAATGGCAGAGATGCAGGGCAGCTGCTTGTACCAGTGTAATTTGAGGCAACCATCTGGGAAAGATTTGGCAATAGTGACTACAGCTGAGTGTGTACCTGCTCTGTAGCCTAGCAGTCCCCTCCTAGAGATACACCCAACAATAATGCCCGTGTGTCCCCCACGAGGAAGGCCCACAGAGGTTCATAACAATGGATCAGGGCCCTGTCTGGGAGGGACCCACATGTGTGTGGGTAAATCTCTGGCTATTCATTCACACCGGAATCATATGCTGAAATGTTGACCAAGGATCTGCAGTGGGTGATGCATGAGGACTCTCACGAGCAGTGTGGAGCTGAGGAAGCCAGGCCCAAGAGGTGATGCCCAGCAGTCCCATTTTTTGTTGGTTTGTTTAGTTTGGAGTCTCACTCTGTGCCCAGGCTGGAGGGCAGTGGTACGCACCCAGCCACTGCATCCTTGACCTACTGGGCTCAGGCGATCTTTCCGCCTTAGCCTTCCAACTAGCTGGAACTACAGGCACTCACCACCATGCCCGGCTAATTTTTTTTATTGTAGGCATGATGTCTCGCCAAGTTGCCCAGGCTGGTCGCGAACCTGCAGGTTCAGGCAATCCTCTCATCTTGGCCTCCCAAAGTGCTGTGATTATAGGTGTGTTTGGGATCACAGTATCATGGCTGAGTTTTGCCAGCTCATACCAATCAGAAAAGTTATGGACATGACTGCCAATGACATGATTCAGCCTTACTCAGTGATGTTACAGATGTGACCAAATATTAATGTTACAGGGATAATAAAAAACTACAGTCTCAAATTAGTTGAATTGAGTAATGAGTCTAGAAATGAAGTTATTTGTTTGGAACATCTAGCAAGAGAACACCTTTCCTCATGCACACTCGCTTTAAGTATGGTTTACCTTTTCCTGGAAATCTAGAGAATTGCAGATTTAGTTTGATGCACATGAAGTAATGAAGAATAAAATGATGCCTTATGAAGCAGGCCTGATCAGCTAGGTCAGCCATGATGATCAGTGGGACTGACACACCACAGGTGGATCACATTCACTCTGAAACTTATGCCAAGCATTGAGCAATTGACCTAGTAAGGGAACCAGGTGCCGCTTACACTTATCAGCAAGAGGCGAGGAAGCATCCCACGTCTGCTGTTTTTATGTAGCGAACTTTGCCAAAGTCATCTCCTCAATCTCCTTTGGGAATATCGAAACACCTTGATGACATATTTATGGGTTATTATCTTTAAATGATCTAATTTTCTTTCAAAAGGAGAGTTACTGTGCAAGCATATTGCTTTTGAGATTGGTGGATATGAGGGCTACTTGTGTTGTTCATTTTGTTGGGTACTAGAGTTTATGATTTACTCTTTCTCCTGACGATGTGTTAGCCTATATCTTCTTAAACTTGACGGTAAGCACTTTGTTAATTATTTGTATGTGTCCTCTTTCCTTCCTTCTCCATTTTCCTGAATTTGTATAGTGCTCTACTTAGAGTCGATTCAAAAAAGTTATTCACTGTATGAATCTATTCCATCTGGATAAATGTAACTTCACAAGTTTGAAATTGTCAAATGCTTCTAAAGGCTCTAGGCTCACAGTTATCGATGTATCTATCAGCCAAGACATGCTTAAACATTCAGATGTTCTTGCTTGATGAGGAAGATCATGATGTGTTGAAGATTTTCTTGGGCCTCTGGCTTCCATTTGCATGAGGATACTCTTCCAGAATTATTTTTTGAAATATGTTCTATCCCATAGTTATTCACACATTTGTATTCATAGTGCCTGGAGATGCCATATTACATACTTAAGCATTTGTGCGGTAAAAACTATTACTTAAGTACAATACCAGATTTTTCTGGCACTTGGACCCAAGCATGTTACAGATAATTTTATGTCAGTTCCCGTAATTGTCTTTTTTGGGGTATAATTATTGTATACATAGTGCAAATTTTATATGAATTTACTGCAAAAACATAGCATCACATCTCTAACTCTCCCCCTTTAGAAAGAGGTTCCGTCAGTATTCATTCAAGTTGGAAGAGAGAAAGTATGGACAGATGGACTGTGGCAAACAGCACATTGCAGTTGGGAAGCAGCATACAGATACTAGTGACTACGACATTTGGTGTTCCATAATAGTCTTGAAAATTAATTTTGGCCAGGCGCAGTGGCTCAAGCCTATAATCCGAGCACTTTGGGAGACTGAGGCAAGAGGACTGCCTGAGCCCATGGGTTCGAGATCAGCCTGGGCAACATGGTGAGACCTCATCTCTACAATAAATCAAAAAATTAACTGGGTTTGGTAGTGCACGCCTGTAGTTCTGGCTACTTGGAAGACTGAGGCGGACAGATCGCCTCAGTCTAGCAGGTTGAGGCCACAGTTGCTGGGAGCATGTGACTGCACTCCAGTCTGGGTGACAGAGTGAGACTCCAACTCAAAACAAAACAACAACAACAACAAAAATTAATTTTAAATCAGACTTCAAAATCATAATAAAGAGCAACTTATATATTATTCATTTTTTTATTCTGAGGGCTAATGTTCAGAGCATTAAGTAAAATAGATTCTGAAAGAAGGTAAAAGAGATGTGGTTTTCAATTAAATACATAAAGTGTGTTTAAAAACCACTAGCATGACCTTAGTTATTTTTCTAGGATCACTGAATAACTTTTCAGTACCCAGAGACTTTTAGCTATAAGGAATACTTAGAATTAAAAGAGAATATAAAGTTAAAGCTTATACGAAAAACTATGTTTAAAGTTTTAATTTTATATTTTATGCAGACTCTGGTTGAATTTTTTTTTTTTTTTTTGAGTTAGAACCTCACTCTGTCGCCCAGACTGGAGTGCAGTAGCATGCTCCTGGCCACCGCAGCCTCAACCTGCTGGGCTCTGGGGATCCTTCCACCTCAGCCTTCCAAGTAGCTGTAACTACAGGCGTGCACTACCACACCCGGCTAATTTTTTGGATTTCTTGTAGAGACAAGGTCTCACCATGTTGCCTGAATGGGTCTCGAACCTGCGGGCTCAGGCAATCCACTCATCTCGGCCTCCCAAAGTGCTGGGATTACAGACTGAGCCACCAAGCCTGACCAAAGTTTTGAAGGTAATTAGTTGGTCAGATGCCAGAAGTGGTAAATATTTTATACTTGCTCATATAAACAGGTAGCTGGAATGTCAAATTGGTATACATCATCAAAAATCAGGTAATTATCTATGCTAATGTATAGATGGCTGCCTCTGGGGTTCACAGGTAATCAGAACTTTTATGAAGAATTTTTATGAAGCCCTAATAAATATGGCTGTCTGAATAAAACTTTAGATGTTTTTTTGGAGGAGCTGCTTGGGGAATGGTGATGTGAGTGGAAGAGTGGCTGGTTAGGATATTATTCCTTTGAGTTACTAGTTCTGATTATCTCAGTGGTATTGCAAGCAGCACATTCTTGAAGTTACTAGAAATTTTTCTAACTAAAACAATCCCAAGTTATATTCATTGTTTTTGGCAAGGAAAATGATTTTGTAAAGCAAATAAATTAGAAACTTAGAAATAGCTCCATGGACATGAAGATTTCAGCACAGACATGCATTATGCTCATGGCATTCATTAATATCATGTGGATATGGCATACTGTGTGTGTGCACTTGGGTACGTGTGTGTATTTGCCTTTAAAACAGATTTGCTGGATCATATGGAAGGTCAGTTTTTAGTTCTTTTAGAAATCGCCATACTATTTTCCATAGAAGTTGGACTAGTTTGCACTTCCATCAGCAGTGTCGAAGCACTCCCTTTCCTCTGTACCCACTCCAGGATCTGCTGTTTTTTGATTTTTTAATAACAGCTATACTTACTGGGGTAAGGTGATATCTCAGTGTGGTTTTGGTTTGCATTTCTCTGATGATTAGTGAGGCTGAGCATTTTTTCATACTATCCAGCAGCCCTCTCCTAGGAATATACTCAAGGAATTCAAATCACTCTACAGAAAAGACACCTGCACATGCATGTTTATGGTGCACCAGTCACAATAACAAAAATATGGAACCAACCCTACTGCCCATCAAAAGTAGCCTGGATAAAGAAAAGGTGGTACATATACACGATGGAATATTACACAGCCATAAAGAAGGACAAAATCATGGACTTCCCAACAAATCCGGTAGAGTGGGAGACAGTCATTCTTAGTGATCTATCACAGAAACAAAGAACCAAATACTACGTTCTCACTCATGAGTGGGACCTGAACATTAATCACAATAATACAAGAAAGGGATCAGCAGTTGCAGGACACTGCCTGGGGAGGGAGGAAGTGTGGGGGACATGTAACAATGCAGAGAATACCTAGTCCTAAACCAGGGAAACTGAGGACCAGTTGGAGGTCCAAACTTTACCTGCACGTACATTACTTCTGTACCTAATCCTAACTTGTACCCCACATCTCTATAATAAAATAAAGTTTAAAAGAACATGAAATAAAACAAAACATATTTGAATGATTTGGGACCTTCCTTTGCTATTGTGAGCAATAATGGGTATGTTTTCTGCTCTGAGACACTCCTTTAGGGACATAGAATTAACGTCATATAAAAGAAGTATTTCATGATGGAAGTGACATGAATATTGATGTCTGATAGACCTATGCTGAATCCTTTCTTTAGGACCTAATATGATGAAACTCTAGCCAGTTATATAACCTCCTTAATCCACAGGTGTGAGGGGGGAATAACAGTAATAGAAACCTCACCGTGTTTTGCAAAGCTTATTTAAGTATTGTGTGTAGTTAAAAATATTTCACCCATTTTCATTGTTACAGTTTTGCATATTCACGGAACAAACACGTGTGTTATCGAAATGTTAAAATGAAGAAACTTAAGTTTGATCCGCCATTATTTACAAAATCCTGATGTGTGTAGAGTATTTTGATAGTAAAATAATTTATATTTTTCCAACATGGCAGTGTGTTTCTAGGATTATCTCCTTGGAATCTCACAACATCCCTGAAAAGATAAAGCTAAGGAAAGTCAAAATAGCTTGCTTGATGTTGTCTCTTCATGGCAGATCAAGGACTAGAATGTTGTCGCCAGCTACTGATCTAGTTGTTTAACTACACCCCATTGCACCCAATAAAAGTAAAAATTATTCTACATTGTCACCACTGTCCAAAATTATTTCATCTTACCTATTTTTATCATGAGGTCCACTATAATAAACATGTTAGTTGTTTATAATGACATTTCACAAGTGCAACTTCTCTTCCTATAGAGTCTGTCAAATTAAAGGCTAAACTTCACTTGGGGGAAAACCAAGTATATAAAACATTTTTTTTTCTGAGGTGGAGTCTCACTCTGTTGCATAGGCTGGAGTACCATGACACACTCATGGCCACCCCAGCATCGACCTGCTGGGCTCTGTCGATCCTTCTGCTTCAGTCTTTCAAGGAGCCAAGACAACAGGCGTGTGCTACCATGCCTGGCTAATTTTTTTATTTACTGTAGAGATGAGGTCTTGCCAAGTTCCCCGGGCTGGTCTCGAACCTGCAGGCTCAGGCATTCCACTCACCTCGGCCTCCCAAAGTGCTGGGATTACAGGATGAGCCACCAAGCCCAGCCTATAAGACATAATTTAATGAAAGGAGGCAAACATTTCTTAGATACCTACTCTGTGCGAAGACTTTGTGCTAGGTGCACTGGTGGTAAGCTTGCATTCATGTAAAACCCCTAGATTGTATTCATCATGTCTAAGAAAGAAAGAAAGTTTCATCTGTCACCAGAAAGAAATCAATGTCACTATTAGTTGATTACATGAACACACGGTATCTACAGGATGTTGCAAAAATACTTTACATTGCACCCTGGGGTACAGCACAATTGTGACTGTGTCTAGGAGACCCACACAATGGTCTTCTGCCTCCCTCCGTCATCATTCCAGTTACCCTTGGCCTTTTTCTCTTATTTGCCTCCTCTTCAGGGTCCTTCCTCCATGATGGAAACTTACAGCTATGCCATCTTTTGATGATGATAGCAGTAGGTGATATAGAAATTTCAGATTTTTAAAAGTAAAAGGATCTAATAGTGAAACAAATCTTTTTCTTGTAATTACTTCCTCTTAAGTCATGAGTATATTATTTTTTAAAAGTCTTTTTTAACATGGTAAATTGGGAGGCTGAGGTGAGTGGATTGCTTGAACCCGCGGGTTCGAGACCCGCCTGGGCAGCGAGACCTCATCTCTACAATAAATAAAAAAATTAGCTGGGCGTGGTAGCACACGCCTGTAATTCTGGCTACTCGGAAGGCTGAGGCGGAAGGATCGCCGGAGCCCAGCAGGCGAGGCTGCGGTGGCCGGGAGCGACCACTGCACTCCAGTCTTGGTGACCAAGTGAGACTCCAACTCATAAAAAAAAAAAAAAAAAGGGTTAAAATTTATTACATTTGAATCATGTCTCTATCCCTATGATCTGTGTGACCATAGCAAGTTATTTAATTTTTTTAGCCTCAGTTCTTATCTGTGAGCTGGAGATAATAATAGGACATTGCCCTTGTGTTTTCTGCCCTGAGTCAGTCTCCCTTAGGGACTTAGAATAATATATCAAGTAGATGAAATATTTCATGATGGAAGTGACATGAATATTGGTGTCTGATAGTACAATGCAGAATCCTTTTTTAGGACCTACCAGTTACGACACTGTGAACAGTTATGTAACTGGTTGCTATAAGGATTCTTTGAGTTAACAAATGTGAGACTCAGTCAAGCATGATGGTTGAAGCCTGTAATCCCAGCACTTTGGGAGGCCAAGGTGAGAGCATTGCCTGAGCCCAGGGGTTCAAGACCAGCCTGGGCACCTTGGTGAGACCTCATCTCTACAATAAATCAAAAAAATTAGCCAGGCATGATAGCACGTACCTGTAGTTCTGGCTCCTTGGAAGACTGAGGCAAAAGGGTCGCCTGAGCCCAGCAGGTGGTCGAAGTTGTGGTGGCTGAGGAACAGAGTGAGACTCCAACTCAAATAAATATATAAATAAACCATGAGACTCATAGAATATCACCTGGTGCTTAAGAAATACTCAGTGGGGCAACCCTCTCACATTCCCTCCCACTATGGAAGCTTTCCTGTCCTCTCAATAAATCCTGCTTTCTCAAAAAAAATACTCAATGTACTAACATTATTAATATTATGATTTTTAAGTTATTTTGTATTATCAAAAATATACTCTTTACAAAGTTGAAAATGAGAGAAAAGGGCAAAGAAAAAGAGAAATCTAGACTGTATGTACATATATGTATTAAATTATTCAATGAAGTATTTAATATTTCAACATTTTTAAGTCCCTCTCATCCATGACTCTTACATAACACACACAGGCTCACAGACAACAATATCTGCATATTCCCTGCTGATGTCTATGAGAATGTGCATTTTCTTATTTCCTCTTTTGTTTCTCTTTTCATTATTGTATCACAAGTAGAGAGAAGAATGAAAGGAACTCCCACAATAGGGTTGTAGAATTGCAGTAGATAAAGTGACTAATTTTTAATTGTTGTAATGAGTAATGGAACACATTTAAATCTTGATTTTAAGAGATGAGTAGAAATTTGTCGTTTAGGTTGGAAAAAGACATTTTAAGCTAGAAGATAGGTATGTTCTGCATTTCTTCTTCAATTAAAGTAGGTCATCGCTTTTTCAGGCTTCCAAGGCTAACACAGCAGCAAGTGAGCGCTGTCTCACAGCGTTCTTGTCAAGGGTCCTTCACCATGGGAGAGAGCTCTCCTGTCAATCAACTCTTCCTTAGCCAATTCCATGTTTCACCCCTACCTCTTTGCTTGATTGAGCATCCTGAGTAGCCAGCCAGTCCCATGCAAACTCTCCTGCTGGTACCTGTCAGCTCAGCTGTGCAGCTTCTTTGGTGTTGAATTCATCTTCTACAGCTGACGCGGAAAATCCCTAGTCAAAGTTGTGCTGTCTGGTCGCCAGAGGGGGAAATGGGAATAGACTTTGAGGACAGCAAGTTTAAGGGTCTTGAGAAGAATTAAATCTTGATTTTGGGGGGGAGAGAAAAAAAAAATCTTGATTTCATGTGACTTATCCGCAGGCTCAAAAGTTACTCCCACCCTCCATGTTTTTTTTAAGATACATTGGCAGGTTTCTTAGGCCAATCATTTTTATAGCAAGAGGCAGTGGGACAAGTGGAACAAATCTGAAAATGCCTAATCATTCAATATGGCCATTGTATCTTTAATTTCAGTACCAGTATATTAGAAACAGTAGACTTGGTGGCAAAAAATAAAGTGAGTTACATATAAAGGAAATCTCAGCTTTAGTAAGCTGAGGATCAGCTTTAGTAAACACTTCTAGTTTCTTCCCCAGTGTCATTTCTCCTTCCTTACCAAAATAATCCTGATTTTTTTTTTTTTCCTGTTAAGTTGCCACCGAGAATAAAGATCCCATTTTCTATCCTCCTTTGCAGGTATGTTAAGCTACATGACTAAGTTCTTGGTAATGAGATACAAATGAAAGTGGTATGTGAGGCTTGGGTATTCTTTTTAAAATATTGGAGGAGGGGTGTTCAACTTCCCTTTTCTTCCTTTTTTTTTTGGAACACAGAAATAATGGCTAGAGCTCTAGTGGGTATCTTTCAGGATGATTTAATCCTTGGCCTTCAATTTTGCCCTGTGAATTTGATAATTATATTCAAAATTTGGCATTTTAAAATTGAAGTATCTCAAACTTGAAATCTTATTGCATTTCCTAATGTTTTCATTTGATGTTATTATAGAAACTCTGGAGTGCTTGTTTCTGTCCATATAGTTGGGCATGAGAAAATGAAGGAGTGTATTTTCAGCCTTGGGTATAAGTTGGCCTTTGGAGTTGATGTTCTTAATATGCGGTATAGATAATTTCAGATCAAAATCAGTTCAGTCCTAAAAGCAATCGAGACTCTAATCTTCACCGTACACCAGTGGTTACAAGAAGACACTCAAAGTAAATGATACTGAGAGAATGGCCTCATGATGGTGGGAGCAGTGCTGTCTTGATGGACTGCAAGTCTGTTCTCCTGAGTGAGATGGAGTGGTCACTGACCCCTGTGAGGCAGAGAATGGAAAATTACTGAGCTGCAGGTGAAGGAATATCCTGCCCTTGAAACTGACATGAAATGACACAACTTTCCCTGATTTGTAACTGACATGAAACTGACACAAAGAAACTCCATAAAAGTCTGCACTTCCTATCCTCTTGGAGTTCACCCTACTCCCTTCTGTCTGGGATGTACTTTTCCTTCAAAGTAAAGCTCTTTCCTTTCCTTTCCGTGATTCATCCTTGAATTCTTTCCTGCAATAGAGTCAAGAGCCTGGTCCTGGTACAATCTGAGGATCACACCTCCCAGGAAGAGACTTCCAACTCCCCAAGAAGTTGACCATGGCAGCACATGGGTCCTAACTGGGACTGCTGTATCTCTCTTTTGTTGAGTGATCCTCCCCAAACCTGCCACCATCACCTGGAGTCCTTAGGTTTAATGGTTAAGATCAATGACTTAAAATAGTAAAAATAGGAGCAATTTTGGGCAATGCTTACTCTCCACTCCTGATGTTTCATTTTATGTTGATAAAACTTTGTGAGCATAATACTCCTGGTCTCTCTCCTCTCTCTTGTGGCTATCCCCAGTGGAGGTAGAATGACATCTGACTAGGGATAAGAGGGAAAAGGGCATGCAGAGACCAACTTCTTGCTCTCTCCTTTCTGTTGTGAATGGGCTGCTTGAAGGATCTTCATGTCCTTCTCAGTGCTGAACGCGGTAGTTCAGCACTCTTCCAGGAAGCTAAGTCACTCTTACCTGGGAGTTTAGTTGTGGGAAATCCACTTTATTGCATAATACAGTACCCCAAATAAAACTCATTTTGGTTGGATACAGTGGCTCACTTCTATAATCCCTGCCCTTTGGGAGGCTGAGGCAGGAGACTGCTTGAAGCCACGGGTTCAAGGCCAGCCTGGGCAACATAGACTTTCTCTCTATAAAGAAAAAAATAATAAATATACAATAAAGCTATTTCTTAAAAAAACAATTTTAAAAAGCACATAATATGCAAATAAAACATTAACTTATAAAGTAACCCCCAAGTAATTACCAAATCAGAAATAGAACATTCTAGTACCTGGAAGCTTTCTGCATGTTCTTTCTGTATCTCAGCTTCATCACTATTATAGCAGCCCTAGCAAACAAATACAGATTTATGCATTGGTTTTCTTGCCATCTGACTTCTTATACTGAACGATGTCAGGTGGTTCATTAATATCATTGGCTATAGCTGTAGTTCATTTTTATTGCCATATTGCATTTCATTGTATGAGTGTTAAAAAAAATTAATCAATGTTACTTATTTAGCTATTGATGGATACTTCTTTTCCATGTCCCTGAGCAGACAGCCAAGTCATTTTCAATTGACTATAAGTCTGTATAAATTCACTTCTCCCCCCAACAAAGTGGATGACTAGAGCAAAGTGGATGACTGCCCATGGGGAGGATTTTCTCTCACCAGTGTCTTTCAAGTCCATCCCTGAGTGAGGCAATATTGTTGCTGCCATCCTTGTTTAGCTTGCATCCACAATCTGAGCCAACGAATTTGTGTTAGGGTTCTCCCCACCTGAGATCTCATTGAAAGGGCCTTTAACATTTGTATTTCTACCTACATTCTGTCCTTGACTATATTTATGTATACACACATACACACATATATACACATCTATATATATGAAGCTTTCTCAATAGTTTTCATATTTTCTTTGAGCCTTCACCAGGATTACCTGTATTTCCAGTAATCTTTTCAAGGCAATCTAGGCTTTTTCCAGCACACACCTCAAAATTCTTCCAGCCTTGGGCAACCTCTTTGAGTCCTCCTGCTCTGGGAGCTTTTCTGTCCTCTCAATAAATCCTGCTTTCTACAAAAAAACAAAAATAAACAAACAAAACTTCCAGCCTTCTCCCCATTATCCAGTTCAAAAATTTCTTTTATATTCCTAGGTTTTCATTACAATAGCAAACTACTTCTTGGTACCCACATCTGTATGAGTTTTCTAAGGCTGCCATAACAAAGTACCATACATAGTCCGGGTGGTTTAAATCCAAAATCAGTGTTGGCAAGACTAGTTTTTTCTGAGCCTCTCTCCTTGGCTTGTAGATCACCATCTACCTTTGTGGGTGTCTGTGTCATAATCTTTTGTCTTTATAAGGACTCCCACCAGTCATATTAAATTAGGGCCCACCCCCACCTTATTTTAACGTAATCACCTCTCTTAAGATTCTATTGCTAATACAGCCCTACATTCCAAGACTTTGTTATATGAATTTGGGAAGGTGGGGATGCAATTTAACCTGTAGCACTATTCATGAAACAAGTAGAGTTTTTCCTTCTCCCTCAGCTGATCATCAGAGTACCCCACATGGCTGTGAGTTGAGAGACGTTTTCTCAACCAAAGCTCATAACCGTCTTGGTAGGACGTTTGACTTTCTTTGAGTTTCAGCTACTCTGTCAAGTCCTGGGTTTGATCCTCAGCTTTCTCTTATCCTCCAGATACAAAAGCTTCCTTGTATGCAACTCAAAAGGCCCTGCGAGTTTCACAACTGGCTTTAGATTGCCAGTTGCTTGCCCAGAGCCACTCATTATGTTTTCCTAGAGCAGTAATGGTGTTTAGCAATAGTCATTCAGTACTTAGTAACTACTGTTCTGTTTGAACACCTCCAAAGCCTGATACAGTTGCATTCCCTTTCACCAGCACACCCTCTCAATTCATTACCAATATAAGTTTTACAAAATGTTCAACATCTGTGCGGCGGGGGCAGTTTGCATATCACCTACCACTGTCAATGAGGTCTCCACTGCCAGCTGGGCACTGAATGGCATAGCCTCAAATCCCAACTCGTCAGCTTCTTTCTCATACTGTTCCTACCATCAGCTGTCACATACTGATTTCTCCAGAAATAGATGCTGAGATGGGTCTTGCTATGTGCAAAGCTTTGTCGGGACTAACACCTGTGAAGGAGAAGGGGCTGTAGCAGGATTGGGCAGGGAGAAAAACTGAACCGGGGTAAGGGCCCAACAGAGTCTCCACAGACTGGTGGGCAAGCCTGGACAAGTATGCTAGGCTTACACAACCAGACCCTTAGAACCCTGCCTCACTCAGTGACCTGGAATGAGCCACCGCACTTGGAAAGGATGACCTTGGGCCATTCAGCTCTCTGTAGCTGAGGCCAACCGTTCAGGAGCTGGCGGTTGTCCGCTGACTGTACTCATTGCAACAGGACAAGCAGGTCCTTCCTTGAAAGGGGAGCTGGGAGCAGACTCTCAAGTCCTGCAGAGGTACTTACTTATGTCTTCTGAGTCTCAGAAGTGGAATTTCTGGGTGATAGAATATGTACAACTTGCATATTAGCCCATCATGAAAAACTCTTCTCGAAAGCGGTTGTATCAATTTACACTCTTATTAGGGTTTATGAGGCTTTTAGTTGCTTCATTTCTATGTTAACACTTAGAATTGTCTGTCCTTTTCTTTTTTAAAAAATTTATTTATCTATTATAAAAATGTGGGATACAATTAAGGGTTAGGTATATAAATACTGATCATGCAGGTACCCTTGTTAATAAGGCATGTCCCTCCCTCCCCTAGCAGTTTCCCTCAACTGCCAGTCCCCCCTCTCCACTACTGCCAATTGCTTTCTTATAGCATTATAATTGTTCAAGGTCACCTCATGAGTGACTTTGTTTCTGTGATAAATCACTGAGTATGATCGATTCCAAATCCATCCAAGTTGCTGCAAAGTCCATATATTTGTCCTGCTTTCTGGCTGCATAATATTCCATTGTGTATATGTACCACATTTTTTTTATCCAGTCCAGCTTCAATGGGCAACAGGACTGGTTCCATGTTTTTGCTATTGTGAATAGAGGTGCAACAAATATATGTGTGCAGTTATATTTTTTTGTAGAAATATTTGAGTTCTTCTGGGTATATTCCCAATGTCCTTTTCATGTAATTGCTCTGGTGAGTCTGCAATAGTGTTATTTGCATTTCACCAATTTATTTGGTATTTATTTGCATTTCACCAATTACTAATGAAGTTATGCTGTTTTTCAAGTGCTTACCAAAGGGCATAAATTCTCAGTGATGTGACCATTTAAAGATTTTGCCTCTTTTTAAAAAATTTGTACATGTTGCAAATATCTTTTTTTCACACTGGGACTTTTATGTTTTACTTTTTTATGTAGTCTAATGTTTTCACCTTTTCTTTTTACTAGATTTTCTTTTTGTTTTGTTTAGAAAATCACTATCCTAATGTCATAAGCATGTGCCCTCATAATATCTGCTCGAAAACGTTTTTATCTTGCTGTAAACCAGGAACTCACTAAGAATTAATTTTTGTGTATGATGTGAGGCAGGGAAGAGTCTTAAAAAATTCTTTTCCATAGGAAACTACTTTTACTTGGGCATAATTAACTAAAAATATCATGGACAATTTCTCTTATAGTGCAAATTATTATTCAGAAAAAGATAGGTTTTGCTATAGCAACAAATAACCCCCAAATTTTAGCAGCTCAAAAACTACAAAGTTTATTTCTCATCTACACTCCTTGTCCATCATGGGTGGGCTGTGACTTTAGGCCACAGCCTCTATATGGAACTTGGTTGGAGTTTGTGGCAGAAGGAAAAAGAGGAAGGAGGCAAGCCCTTAAACCTTTTGTTCTGAAGTGATACTAATTTCTCATATTGTATTGGTCAAAGCTAGTATGTGGCCAACAACTCAACAATTTTGTGTGCAAATTCTTTGTGCAGACCAGACTAGCCAATTTTAGCAAGTAGTGATGCATCCCATCACACACCTTACAATAAAACAAATGTCTAAATATGCACTAAGCAGCAGTTTCTTACCTTTCTATATTTTTTTTCATTCAATTTTTGCACCAAAGCACTGTCTTAACTATTGGAATGTATTGTTTCTCAATAATTAGTATGGCAGTCCTTTCACCTTATTCTTTAAGAACGTCTTGGGGTTTTTTTGTGTTTTTTTTTTTAACTTTTGCATTTGTATTTTTCTAAACATTTTTAACTTGAAAGTTTTACAAGAATAAACATGTTTTGCATTTGACTGGTGTTTTATTGACTATGACTTCATGAAGCTAATTTTTCCTTCTAGGGGAAATTATGGAACATCTACATACATAAAATTATCACTTCAAAATGTATATATTATGTGTTAGTAAATAAACTGACAGTGTCCTGAATACTAAGATTTACATCTTTTATGGAGCTCAAGAATTGAGGGAAAGTTATAAGACTGCCAGATTCATTAGGCATGCAGGGTTTGATGGCAGAATATAGCAAATGCTTATTTAATTTCAACAAATACTATTTAGCATGTACTCAAATCACTTTGCTAGATATTGCATGATTAGAATTGAATCTAAACTCTAAAAGGCACCTAATATGAAGCACAAAGTGATAAATGCCTCGAAGAAACAATAGATGCAGCTTGAAAAAATCAGAGAAAAATATTGCTTTCTACACTGAAGCAAAATTAAGAAGCGGGTGCAAAGATATTCAAGGTCTAGCAAATGAATGACGCCTCATCACTATTTCCTGTTGATTCCTATGATTTTCTACAGGAGATTTATATTAAAAAGTCTGACCCTTTAAGTTGTGGTATTTATTTTTATTTTGGGTAAAAAATTCTGGAAAAGGGAAAAGAACAACAGCTACATTTATTATAATGAGAACAAATTTGTAGAGGGATACTTAATTATGTACCCTTTAAAATTTTGTTCACTGAATTTCAATTCACACATTCAGAGAAAGCCCAATTATGAGTGAACTGTGAGTTTAAACATTTTTGGAGACTTCTTTTTAATTTTTACTCTTATTTATTTGTGCTATAGAAATTAATTGCAAACCTTGTATTAATAGAATATTAAGGGCAAGCTTTCTAAATACATATGTCAAAAAATATCAAGGTATATTTCCCTTAGTAACTGTAACTAATCTCTTTGTGCAAATAATAAAGCAATAACACTAATATGCTATAACTTTGTACAAAATGAATATAAAAGCTGATTTATAGTCATTGTAATTTATAGTCATTGTATAGTAGGCATCATTGCTTTTTTAAAAATTTGAATTTTTTTTAAGTTTTGACATGAAATTTAAGTGACTGTTGGGGAAATTTTATAGTGTATTTTCCTGTGTAAATCACTTTATTTAATATGTTTATTTAAAAATCATTTTTTACTTTAATGTCACCTCAGATTTTATGTATTCCTGAAATTTAAAATGCCATTGACTATTTAAAAAATCTATTTGTGCATGTATCTGAAAGTAATTTTAGAGAGGATAAAATCAGTTTTTGCATTAGTTGTTAAGAATTTGGAATTCTGTGCATTAGATTGCATTATAACATAGATGTGAAATATGTCTTGACTCAAAACAAGGGTATTTCGCACTTTGAATGGCAGGCTGAGTCAAGTTGGTTGTTGGTAGTCAGTTTATGAATTCAGTTCCCACACATTACTAATTGTACTTTGGTTTAACAGCCATACTTTGCACAGTTTCCTAGCCAAATATTTTACCATTGTTTGTCATTGATTTTAATAGGAACTAGCAAGGAAGGGTCAATAGAAAATTCAATAAAAATATACTTTTGTGAATAGGTAAGACCTAACATAAAGTATATGGTGTAGTGCTCGTGGTCAAGATTTACCTGTTTTTGACATTTCATATAAGTGGAATAATTTATGACCAAAAAAGAAAAGTTTCTGGCTTTTTTCATTTAGCATATGTTTTCAAGATTTATCCATGTTGTAGCATGTATTGATACATCATTCTCTTTTATGGCTGAGTAATTTACTATATAAATATGTCACATTTTATTTATCCATCCATCATTTGATGCAAATTTGGGTTGTCCCCACCTTTTGACTATTGTGAATCATGATGCTGTGAACACTCATGTTCAAGTTTTTTTTTTTAATGTTGAAGATACAGGGTACAATTCAGGTTAGGTATACAAATGTTTATTAATGCAGTGCAGGTACCTTGTTGATGAGGTGTGCCCCTTCCTCCCTCCCCTGGCAGTTTTCCTCAATTGCCAGTACCACACCCCTCCCCTGGCAGTTTCCTGCTACTATTAATCTCTTTCTTATAGTATTATGATAATTGTTCAAGGTCAGCTTATGAGTGAGAACATATGGTACTCTGTTCTTTGTTTCTGTGATAGATCATCGAGTATGATAGACTCTAAATCCATCCAAGTTGGTGCAAAGTTCATGTTTGTCCTTCTTTATGGCTGCATAATATTCCATTGTGTATATGTACCATTTTTTTTTTATCCAGTCCAGCTTCAATGGGCATATGGTTAGTTCCATGTTTTTCATATTGTGAATACAGCTGCAAAAAAACATGCATATGCAGATATCTTTATGGTAGAATGACTCGAGTTCCTCTGGGTATATTCCCAATAGTGGAATTGCTGGTCATATGGAAGGTCAATTTCTAGTTCTTAAAGAAATTGCCACACTGACTTCCAAAGAGGTTGCACTAGTTTGCATTCCCCCCAGAAGTGTAGAAGTGTTCCTTTTTCTCTACATCCTCGCCAGCATCTGTTGTTGTTTTTTTATTAGTGATGGCCATTCTTACTGAGGTTAGTTGATATCTCAGCATGGTTTTGATTTGCATTTCTCTGATGATGAGTGTCTGTTGGCTGTCTGTATATCTTCTTCTGATAAGTGTCTATTCATGTCTTTTGCCCACTTTTTAATGGGGCTGTTTGTTTTTTTCTTTTCAGTGCATTTGAGTTCCTTGTAGATCCTAGATG
>NW_007258815.1:45764-70801 GCF_000164805.1 Carlito syrichta
CATTTAGGTCTTTGATTCATTTAGAGTTAATTTTGTGTATGGTGATAAGGGGTCCTGTTTCAATCTCTGCCATGTGGTCAGCCAGTTTTCCCAGCACCATTTACTGAATAGGTTGTTCTCTCCCCCAGTGGTTGTTGTTGGAGGCTTTGTCAAAGATGAGTTGGTTGAGAAATTGAGGCTTTGCTTCCAGAATCTCTGTCCTGTTCCATTGATCTGTATGCCTGTTTTTTTTTACCAGTACCAGCCTGTTTTGATTACTGTAGCCTTATAGTAAAGTTTGAAGTCTGGAAGTGTGATACCTCCTTTTTTGTTTCTTTTGCTAAGGATTGTTTTGGCTACTCATGGTCATTTATGTTTCCATACGAATTTCTGTATTGTCGATTCCAGGTCTGAGAAGAATGATGTTAGTAATTTGATGAGTTGCATTGAATCTGTAGATTGCCTTTGGTAGGATGGACATCTTAACCATGTTGATTCCTCCTATCCATAAGCATGGAGTATTTTTCCATTTGTTTGTGTCTTCTTGGATTTCTTTGAGCAATGTTTTGTAGTTCTCATTGTAAAGGTCTTTCACGTCTCTGGTTAGGAAGATGCTGAGGTATTTCTTTTTTTGTGTGGCTGTTGTGAATGGATTGTGCTTATATTCAAGTTTTTGTGTAAACATATATTTTTAATTCTCTTGGGCATATGTATAGGAGTGAAATTGCTGGATCATATAATATTTCAATGTTTTTATAATATATTGAAAAACTGACAAACTATTTTCACAGTGACTGGCAATTTTTATTGATTTTTTTTACCTTTAAATTTTTTATTTCAAAATTTAGGGTACAATTCAGGATCAGGTATACAGGTATTCGTTGTGCAGGTACCCTTGTTGATGAGGTATGCCCCCCCTTCCCCAGGAAGATTTCTACTACTGCTGATCCCATATCCCGCCCCACCCCCCCACAGCCCCGCAGTTTCCCGCTACTGTCAATCCTTTTCTTATAGTATTATGATAGTTGTTCAAGGTCAACTTATGAGTGAGAACATGTGATATTCAGTTCTTTGTTTCTGTGAAAGATCACTCAGTATTATAGACTCTAAGTCCATCCAGGTGGCTGTGAATTTCATGATTTTATTTTTCTTTATGGCTGCGTAATATTCCATTGTGTATATGTACCACATTTTTTTTTAATCCAGTCCTCTTTTGATGGGCAGCACAGTTGGTTCCATGTTCTTGCTATTGCGACTGGAGTTAGATGGTATCTCAGTGTAGTTTTAATTTGCATTTCTTGGATGACTAGTGAGGCTGAATATTTTTTCATGTATCTGTTGGCTGCTCATATATCTTCTTTTGAGAACTGTCTATTCATATCTTTTGCCCACTTTGTAATGAGGCTGTTTGTTTTTTTCTTTCCAGCACATTTGAGTTCCTTGTAGATTCTAGATGTTAGGCCTTTGTCAGGCAAAGAGTTGGCAAATATTTTTTCCCCAGTCTGTGGACTGTCTCCCTGCTCTCTGGATGGTTTCTTTGGCTTTGCAGAAGCTTGTCAGTTTGATGAGGTCCCACTTGTCTATCTTATCTCTTATGGCATGGGCACTTGAGGTTTTGATCAGGAATTGGTTGCCAGTTCCCAATTTCCATAAGGGTGATTCCTGCATTTTCTAAGGTTGTCATAGTTTGAGGTTTTACGTTTAGGTATCTGATCCATTTAGAGTTCATTTTTGTGTATGGGGATAGGTAGGGGTTCTGTTTCAGTTTTCTGCATGTGGTCAGCCAGTTTTCCCAGCACCATTTACTGAATAGGCTGTCCTCTCCCTGGTGGTTGTTGGTGGAGGTTTTTCAAAGATGAGTTAGTTGAGAAATTGAGGTTTTGCTTTTGGAATCTCAATTATATTCCATTGCTCTATATGCCTCTTCTTGTACCAATACCAGGCAGTTTTGGTTACTGTAGCTTTATAATAAAGTTTAAAGTCTGGGAGTGGGAATGTGATACCTCCTGCTTTGTTTTTTGTTTTGGTTTGGTTTTTTGCTGATGATTGTTTTGGTTATTCATGGTTATTTATGTTTCCATGTGAATTCCTGTATTGTTGCTTCTATGTCTTGGAAGAATGTTGCTGGGTATTGCATTAAATCTATAGATTGCCTTAGGTAGAATGGACATCTTAACAAAGGTTGATTCTTTCAATCTATGAGCATGGGATATTTTTCCACTTGTTTGTGTCATCCTTGATTTCTTTGAGCAGTGTTTTGTAGTTTTAATTGTAAAGGTCTTTCATGTCTCTGGTTAGGAAGATGCCAATGTATTTCATTTTGTGTGTGACTATTATGAATAGAATTGTGCTTTTTATTTGGGTTTCTGTTTGTTTATTATTAGTGTATAGGAATGTGATTGTCTTTTACTCATTTATTTTATACCCTGAGACTTTACCAAAGTCCTTAATCAGTGCAAGGAGGTTTTTGATAGATTCTGTTGGGTTTTCAAGGTATAGAATCATGTTGCCTCTAAAAAGGGATCACTTGATTTCCTCTTTTCCTATTTGGATACTCCTGATCACCTTCTCTTCTCTGATTGCTCTTGCTAGAACTTCCAAAACTATGTTGAACAGGAGGGATGAGAGTGAGCATCCTTGTCTTATTCCTGTTTTCAGGGAAAATGGTTCCAGGTTCTGTCTGTCTAGCAGTATGGTGACTGTGGGTTTCTCGTAGATGGCTCTTACTATTTTGAGGTATGTTCCATCTATGCCTAGATGTTCGAGAGTTTCTATCAAGAAAGGGTGCAGGATTTTATCACAAGCTTTTTCTGCATCTAATGACATAATCCTGTGGTTTTTGTTTTTATGTCTGTTAATGTATTTTATGGTCTTATGAATATTGAACCAGCTTACATCCCAGGGATGAAGCCTACTTGGTCGTGGTGGATGATTTTTGATATGTGATATTAAATCTGGTTTGCTAGGATCTTGTTGAGAATTTTAACATCTGTGTTCATCAAGGATATTAGCCTGTAATTCTCTTTCTTTGTTGGATCTTTACCTGGCTTGGGTATCATTGTGATGTTAGCATCATAAAATGATTTGGAGAGAATCCCATCTTTCTCAATTTTCTGGGATACTTCCAGAAGGATTGGTATCAGTTCCTCCTTGTATGTTTTGTGGAATTCTGCTGGAAAGCCATCTGGTCCAGGGTTTGTTTTTTTTGTTTTTTTTTTTTGGTTAGGTAGTTTTCTTATGACGCAGTCAAATTCCTGGATTGTTATTGGTCTATTTAGGGTCTTGATTTCTTCTTGTTTCAACCTGGGGAGATGGTGTGATGTCAGAAAGTCCTCCATTTCCTTCAGGTTTTCAAGTTTGTTTCCATGCAAGTGTACATAGTAGTCTTTGATAATCTTTTGCACTTCTTCAGGGTCAGTTGTGACTTCATCTTTTGCGTTTCTGACTGAGTTTATTTGGGCTTTTTCTCTCTTTTTCTTGGTCAGTCTAGCTAGGAGATCATCAATCTTGTTTTTCCTTCCAAAGAACCAGCTTTCTGTTTCATTGATTTCTTTTTTTTTTTTTTGTATTATCTTTTTGTCTTCTATGTTTCAGATTTGGACTTTTATTTTGGTAATCTGGATTCTTCTGCTGAAGTTAGGGTTTTGGTGGTCTTGCTTTTCCAGCTTCCTAGGTGACTTGTTAGGCTGTTAACGTGTGATCTTTCCATTTTCTTCATGTGTGTTAGTGATATGACTTCCCCTCTTACAATTGCTTTCATGGCATCACAGAGGTTTTGGTAAGATGTTTTTTCATTTTCATTTGTTTCCATGTATCTTTTAATCTCTGTTTTGATTTCCATGTTGACCCAGGAGTTGCTTAACATCATGCTGTTCAGTGTCATGTCTTTGTGGGTTTTGGTGGAAATTTGTTGGTGTTGGCATTTATTTTTATTCCACTATGGTTTTAAAATCTTTTTTCACCGCAAAATAGGCATTTTAATAAGTCGAGTTTTCTGAAACACTACTCTAGTTGTATCTCATAGATGACATATTATGCTATGGTTTAAATGTGTTCCTCATAAAGCATGTGTTGGAAAATTAATCCACAGTGGAGGAACATTATTAAGAGGTGATTAGGCCATAAGGGCTCTGCCCTCAAGAATGGATTTATGCTGTTATCATGGAGTGGGTTTGTTATCACAGGAGAGTGTTCCTTATAAAAGAATGAGTTCAGCACCCTCTTGTTGTCTCTCCCTCTTGCTCTCTTTGTTTTTCTGCCATGGGCATGGGATGATAAAGTAAGAAGTCCCTGCCACATGCCAACCTCTCAGTCTTGGACTTTCCAGCTGTCTGAACCATGAGCCAATATATTTCTGTTCATTATGAATTACCCAATTTGTAGTAATAGCTGTTATACATTTTGAGAGACCGAGGTGAGAGGATTGCCTGAGCCCACAGGTTCAAGACCAGCTTGGGCAACTTAATGAGACCTTGTCTCTACAATGAAATTTTTTTAAAAATTAGCTAGACGTGGTAGCGCATACCTGTAGTTCCGGCTACTTGGAAGGCTGAGGTGGAAGAATCGCTGGAGCCCAGCAGGTCGATGCTGGGCTGGCCATGAGTGTGCCACTGCACTCCAGCCTGGGTGACAGAGTGAAACTCCAACACACACACACACACACACACACACACACACACACAAGAATATAACGTTTTTAAAAATTGTCTATTTCCCTTCAATTGTCAATTTTTGTTTGATGCATTTTGGGGCACTGTTTTTAAGATGTGCGTATGCTTATAATTGTTATATTTCTGATTGACACTACTATTATTTTTAAACATTCCACTTTGTTTCTAAGAACAGTTTGTCTTTAAATCTACCAGGGGTGACAAAAAATGTATATACATGTTAAGAGATGTTCGCTGTAATCATAAGTGTCTGGACACTAATGGGAACCACTTTGAGCACCTCTTGTAATTGTGGAAGTCAAACACGACTTGTACTTATCTTTTGTTATCAGTATATATTGAGAATTGCAATTTTAATATGGTTTTTTCCTTTCTTAAAATGTATACTTCTTTTGGCACCCTCTGCGTTTGTCTGATATTTAATTACTCTAAATCTCTTCTGGTTATTGTTTTCATGGTGTGTCCTTTTTTGTTTCTTCTTTTTGGACTTATTTTTGTTATTAAATCCAAATAATGTCTCTTGTAGATGCCGTTCAGTTGTTTGTCATCTTTTATTCAGTTACGCAATCTCTCTTTTTAATGAAGCATTTAATCCATTTGCATTTATTGCAGGTACTGATCTCTGATATTTTGCTATTTGTCTTCATTGCAGCTCAGTTTTTTTGCTGCTCTTCTTTATCCCTTTACTATCTTGCTATGTGTAAAATAGATTATCTTCTAGTACACTACTTAAGTTTATTTTTTACTATCTTTCTATATGAATTGATCTTCTTAGTGGTGTCTGTAAGAGTCATAATATGCATTTTACTTAGCATTTTCTACTTTGAATGAATCCTAATTTAATTTCAGGAAAACATAGAAACTTTACTCTAGCTACATATTCTCCCCTGTCCTTTATGATAGCATTGTTGTGTGTATTACATTTTAAAATGTCTAGGTCCAAAATGTCTTTTAAAAATAATGTGTGCAATTTTTAAAAATAAGTTGAGGATTAAAAGTAACAAATGACTGGACAATGGAGTGAGACTCCAACTCAAAAAATAAAATAAAATAAAATTAAAAAATAACAAATGAAATGTTTACTTCCTTTTATATTAACTACATAGTTACCTTTATTGGTGTTTTTTATTTCTCCATGTGGATTTTTGTTACTATCTCACCTCATTGTCTTTCAGCCTCCAGGAATTCCTTTAGTATTTCTTGTAAGACAGGTTGATCTGCAGACAATTATCTCAGTATTTATCTTATTATGACTTTATTTCACCTTCATTTTTGGATAATTTACTGGATATAAAAGTATCGACTCTTTTTTTTCTTTTAATTCTTTGAATACATCATCACAGTGCCTTCTGGTTTACATTTATTCCTAATGAGATGCCAGGTGTTAATTTTATTGTGGTTTCCCTCTATATGATAAGTCATGTTCCTTTTACTGCTCTCAAGATTTTATCTTTGTTTTTGACTTTGAATACTTTGATTGGATGTGTGTAGGTATAAATCTTTTATTTATCCAACTTGGAGTTTGTTGAGCTTCCTGGATGTATAAGTTAAAAATTTTTCATCAAAATTGGAAAATTTTTGGACATTATTTCTTAAATAGTGTTTCTAACCTTTTCTGTCTCCACCTTCTGTTACCTCCATTATGCATATACTGATGTTTTTAATACTTAAGGTTGTTTTTCTTTTCTTTTTAAAAGTTTTCTGTTTCTCAGATTAAAATTGCCTACTGATCTACAAGTTTCTTAACTTTTTCTTCCAGTCCACCCGTATTCTTTTTCTTCTTTCTCTTTTTCCTCCTTCTACTCCTCCTTTTTTTTTTTTTTTTGAGACAGGGTCTCACCGTCACCCAGGTTGGAGTGCAGTGGCATGATCACAGCTCACTGCAGCCTCAACCTCCTGGACTCCAGGGAGCCTCCCAGCTCAGCCTCCTGAGTAGCTGGGACTACAAGCATGTGCCACCATTCCCAGCTAAATTTGGGGGGGGGGGGTTTAGTAGAGATGAGGTCTCACTATGTTGCCCAGGCCAGTCTTGAACCCCAGGTCTCAAGAAATCCTCCTGCCTCAGCCTCCTAAAATACTAGGATTATAGACGGGAACCACAGCCTGTTTTTGAGCCCTCTAATTTTTTTTTTAATTTCAGTTATTATGCTTTTCTTTTCTTTTCTTTCTTTCTTTCTTTCTTTCTTTCTTTCTTTCTTTCTTTCTTTCTTTCTTTCTTTCTTTCTTTCTTTCTTTTTTCTTTGAGTTGGAGTCTCTCTCTGTCACCCAGGCCTGAGTGCAATGGCACACTCATGGTCACCCCAGCATTGTCCTGCTGGACTCTGGTGATCCTTCCACCTTAGCCTTCAAAGTAGCCAGAACTATAGGTGCGCACTACTATGCCTAGCTATTTTTTTATGTATAGTAGAGATGATATCTCGCCAGGTTGCCCGGCTGATCTTGAACCTGCAGGCTCAGGTAATCCACCTCGGCCTCCCAAAGTGCTGGGATTACAGGCTGAGCCACGGAGCCTGGCCTATTGTGCTTTTCGACAGAAGACCTTCAAATTGGTTCCCCCCCAAAAAAGTTATTGACATTCTCTATTTGTTTCATTGTCGTCGTGGTTTCCTTTGTTTCTTTGA
The DNA here is from genome assembly GCF_000164805.1 of Carlito syrichta. NCBI lineage: Eukaryota > Metazoa > Chordata > Mammalia > Primates > Tarsiidae > Carlito > Carlito syrichta. Next base: position 53,035 of record NW_007258815.1, read on the forward strand.
ACATATGTAATGGCTGCTTTAGGAACATCTGGACTCCCTCAGAGAATATTTCTATTGACTGTTGTTTCCTTCCTTTACTGTTGTATGTCACACTAATCTGTTTCTCTAACTATCTCACACTTTTGGCTACATACTAGATCACCTGAAAAATGTCCCAAATATAGATTTTGATTCCCCCTTTTCCCAGGGGTTGTTGTTACGATTTCTGTTTTTATTTGCTTTGTTAGTTATCCGTTTAATGACTTAGCTAAATTAATTTTGTAGAATCTGTTTCTCCTTCAGTGTGTAGCCACTGATGTCTCTGCTCAGGTCTTTCTCCCCTTTTCAGTTTTATTTCTAAGCCTGACATGCTAATGATGAGTTAGCATAATTCGGTGGTCAGTGTACTTCAATACCCTGAGCCAATAAACTTCCATCTTTTGTCAGTAGATTTGTGTGTATAAGGGAATGCATTCCAAGTTCAGGCCGTATACAACTGTGATCTCATCGGATATACTAGGCCAATCTCACATCTCTTCTTTGTATGAGGCCTCACATTCATTCAGAGACAAACAGCTAGCGAGGACCTTCTCTGGTGTCTCTTGAGCTTGTATGTACACTTGTGCATTTGTACAGGCTTCCACTCCATAAATTCATGAGAAGCATATCAAGACCCAACGTAGTTATCTTATTCTCTGGATATTCCTATTAAGTTTCTGACCAGTGTGCAAGTCTGTTACCTGGCACAGGCAGTATATCAGTTGCAGACTAGTTGTGATGTTGTTCTTCTTGAATGGGCTGTTCTACAAATCAAGCCAGCTCCCTCTGGAGGGGAGATGTTTTTACAGCTTGCCTCACTCTGACTGAACCACTGAGCTGATGTAAGTGAGGGTAGGATTAGGATGGGAACAGCCTTAGGCTAAGGCTTCACCAGTCACTGTTTTATCAAGTTTTAGTCGTTTCACTTGAATTAAATAGTCTAATTGCGTGTCTTTGGTCGATTTCCAGAGAACTGAGCTTGTTGCTTTTCACATTTTTTCCCAGTGTTGTTATATCTTTTTGAAGCAAGAGTTGGCTGAGCTTCTCATTCCACCAATATAGACAATACATCATTTTTATCTGAAAAAGCAAACGTTTCCCTGAAAGATGGAAATAACTTCTACTTATCCATCATTAGACAAAACTATGTCACATGACTCCCTCTTGGCACAAAGGAAACTGAGATTTTGCAGCCCCTATAGTGATGACTGATGAGAAAGGGAATATCGGGGTGTGAGTGTGAGGTCGGACAAGCAATATTATGTTGCACTCCTCCAGCTCTGATTACTGCAAGTATGAAACACAGCACTTTAATAATGCTATTCCGAAGGCAGTTGGACATTAATTTCATTTGATCTCAAGTTAAAAAATAAAGAGAAAAAGAAATAACTTGAGTTATTTTGTAAATCATCTACTCTTAGGTGAAACAACATGGGTTTTACACTGGCTGTACTATGTATGAGCAGTGTAATCTTAAGTGACTTAACTTTTCTATCCTTTGGTTTCTCCATATGTCAAACGTGGATACTAACTATTCTTCCTTGAAGAGTTGTATGTACTAACAAGTATCTATCAGCACTTTGTTCATAGGCTGGCTCACAGCTAGTGTTTAACAACTGTTAGAACTGAGGACCACATGTTCCCACTCACAAGTGGACCCTGAACATTTACCATAATACTATAAGAAAGACATTGGCGGTAGTGGGATACTGCCAGGGTGGAGGTGGGCAGGGCACAAAACATCAAAAAGCGTACCTGATCTCAAGCCAGGCAAAGTGGGGACCAAAGGGAGGCCCAGACTTTACCTGCATGATGTCCACATATATAGCTAACCCTGAATTGTACCCCACATCTTTACAATAAAATAAAATAAAAACAAATGTTAGGTTCCTGTGCCATAAGCCACTTTCTAAAAAACCCAACCCAACTTCCAACTTCATATGGAACTCTTCACTGTTCCCACAGAATATTTTTCAGTGATGATAAAACAGAAAGGAAAAATGCTTTAATTTCTACATAAACCATGGTGTATGCTAAGGACTAGTCACATGCGTCATTTAATGTAGAGAAATGCCTCATTTTTATGTATGAAACTGACTAGGCCAGCTACCAGCTGATGTTTGACAGCTTTTCTTCTGGAATTGACCCATGAAACTAACAACAGTGGCTTAGAAATGAATGACAGCATGATATGAAAGCTGTAGAAATCCTAGTGGATTTACTACTTAGGATAAGAAATGGAAAGGAAGAAATAGAAATGAACAGATTGGCCGGGCTCGGTGGCTCAGCCTGTAATCCCGCGCCTTGGGAGGCTAAGGTGAGTGAATTGCCTGAGACCGTGGGTTCGAGACCCACCTGGGCAACTTGGTGAGACCTCATCTCTACAACAAACCAAAAAATTAGCCAGGTGTGGTAGCATGTGCCTGTAGTTCCAGCTACTTGGAAGGCTGAGGCAGAAGGATCGCCGAAGCCCAGCAGGTCGAGGTTGCAGTGGCCGGGAGCGGCCACTGCACTCCAGTCTGGGCAACAGAGTGAGACTCCAACTCAAGGAAAAAAAAAAGGAAGAAATGAACAGATTGAATAAAATTGTATATATTTTAAGAATATTGGCTGTTAGTTACTATAGTTGATCCCTGAACAACATGAGTTTAAACTGCATGGGTCCGCTTATACATGAATTTGTTTCTGCCTCTACCACTCCTGAGACAGAGAGACAGATCCCTCCTTTTTCTTTTCCTCTTCAGCATACTCAACAGGAAAGATGAGGACAAAGATCTTTATCATAAACTTCTTCCACTTAATGAAAATACATTTTCTCTTTTCTACAATTTTCTTAGTAACATTTTCTTTTCTCTAGCTTGCCTTATTGTAAGAATATATTATGTAATACATATAACATGCCAAATATGTGTTAATTGATTGTACGTGTGATTGGTAAGGCTTCTGGTCAACATTAGGCTATTAGTAGTTAAGTTTTGGGGTAATCAAAAGTTATATGCATATTTTTGACTGCCCAAGAGGTCAATGCCCCCTATACCCATGTTGTTCGAGAGTCAACTGCATATGTGCGTATATTTATGAACATGTGGCATATGTTTCTCATTGTGATCAAATACAAAATATATTTCTGACATTAGAAAATGATGGCTCACTTACAGGTAATTGGAAAGGAAATGAAAAATAGATGAGATCCTGTGACTATACTGAGAGTAACAAAGCAGTCAGAGAAATAAACCACCATTTAGATACACATTCCATAATGCAATTTCATTTTCAATCAGCCAAAATTAATTGATAAAATTAGTTATAATAAAATAAAAATCTCTAAAGATTATATGCTTTATTCATGATGAATTAGTGATCACTGGTGATATCTACAAGTATTATATTTTTATAATAAATTGAATCAAATGTTTTGGTCATATTTTAGAATTAAAAAGTATTTGGTGGCACAGTCTAGTCCAGAAATTTATTACAAGGGACTCGAACTTTTGTGATGAATCAGGAATGGAAATAAAGCTACTTCCATTACAGCTTCATTTAAACATAATGCAATGGGAACTACCTTCTGTTATGATTGCTGCAATTACCACAGTTCTTGCCAGATTTTCCACCCGCTGCTTACTATCCCATTATTTCTCCAGGGAGGCAATGCCTGAATATATCATTGTTGATGATACAGACAGTATGAATACATTTGCTCTTTTAAGGGGAAAGCTGAGACGGGAGTAGGTATACATTGTGTGCACAGTGACTAACTCTTCACTGGGACAGCAGTGATAGTGTTTTCATTACTGGTCTCCTCTGAAATTTAGGTCACTGTTAGAGCTCTGTGTTTCTATTATTTCCCTGAGTTTATCACTGGAAATTGCTGACCACCTTTCCACTGATTCTTCCTACCTCATAATAGCTGAAGTGTAACTCCTCTGTTTTCTGATTACCTGAAACTGAGATCAGAATTGGTACCTCATAAATCCTCAAACTCTGTGCTAGCATTGCGTAGCCATATGGCTATTTCGGAAAAGCTAGTCAAAATGTATGAAAAGTAAAAGCGTACACATCTTTCAGCAAAATTCATTACAAGGAAAACTCTTTACTAAGACACAGATCAGTTGTGTCATGTTGCTGTGATTCCATTGTAGTCATGGCAAAGGTGTAATTTTTTCTTAGACAAGCTGAATGGGGGATTGAGAAAAGCCCTATCCATTCTTAGATGACCCTTTAAGACTTAAAGGGTTGGGGATACACAGACTATAAAGAAAAATCAAAGAGATAACAATAGAGTCTGAAGTTATACAATGGAATAAGAAAGATGAAAATAATGAGAGAGGCTAAGGAAAAAAATGTCTAGATCTTAAAATGATATTATACATCAAGCATGAGATGTGTTGTACTGTAAATACCTTGTTCTAAGGCATCTTGCAATGCTATGAGATTAACTCTAGAGTTAATATCTTTGCATGTGGGAACACTCAAGAATTGGATCATTCATCTGCAAATTTCTTCTACCTCAAATATTCTGTAGAGGTTTATATTATTTCATGATTTGAGTCTGAGGTAAAGGATAGATGAAAGATTCTCTAGTCTCTCTATATGGATTACACGTATAGTAGCACTATAATATACCAAGAGGCAGCAGAGTATGATCGTTTAGTGTCAGACTCTGGAGCCAAAATATGTTTGAATTTCAGCTCTAGAGAACATTCCATCTGTATGGATAGACCACTGTTTATCCAAAATTCATCAATTGATGGACATTTGTGTGGTTTCTACTTTTTGGCTGTGGTGGATGGTGCTTCTCTGAACATTTGAATACAAGTTTTTGTTTGTTTGTTTGTTTTTGAGTTGGAGTCTCACTCCATTGCCCAGGCTGAAGTGCAGTGGCACACTCACAGCCACCCCAGCATCGACCTACTGGACTCCGGCAATCCTTCCGCCTCAGCCTTCCAAGTAGCTGGAACTACAGGTATGCACTACCATGCCTGGCCAATTTTTAAAAAATGTATTATAGAGACGAGATCTCGCCAGGTAGCCCGGGCTGGTCTCGATCCCGCAGGCTCAGGCAAGCCACTCGTCTCGGCTTCCCAAAGTGCTGGATGACAGGCTGATCCACCGAGCCCGGCCTGTATACAAGTTTTTGTGTGTCCATGTAATTTCATTCCTCTTAGGTGCAGGCCTAGGCGTAGGATCACTGGGTCCTATGGTGGAGTTAACTTTTGGAGGAATGTTCAAACTGTTTCCCAAGGTGGCTGTACTCTTCCTTCCCACCATCGTGTGTGTTTCCTGGTTGTACAGAGATGCAGAGGTTCTCAGTCCTGGATGCCTGCCCCCACCCCCATCTGCTTGCTTCATCTCAGCTCATAGTGCCTCCAGCCTCCCTCAGCAAAACCCCGCTGTCTCTGTGTCCCCTCTCATGCTCACACCCCACCTCCATCGTCAGGCCATCGGGCGGCTCTACCTTCAGAACGCATCCTGACTCCTTCTCCCCACTCCACTGCTACCACCCTGGGGGCCGGCCCCTGCATCTCTCGCCCACGTTATTGCAACACCCTTCCCTGAAGAACTGCACGTGCATTCCTGCAGTCTCTTCTTGACAGCCAGAGCAATCCTTTTAAACCTTGTCAGACCTGTCTCTCCTCTGCTTAGAGCCTGCTGATGACTTCCCTCTCACACAGACTAAAGGCAAAGCCCTCACTGCGGCCCTAACCCTAAGCCTAACCCTAACACTGAGGCCAGACACATTCAGCACCTGCAGTTCCCTCTTAACCTACTCCCCTTCCTTCCCTCACCGCACTCCACCTCAGGGTCTTTGCATTTGCTCCCCCAGGCATTTACAGCCTTCCCTCAACTCCTTCAAGTCATTTTGTGATGACTCCACAGTGCTCGGTACCTCTAGCAGATGACATCTTCTGTGTGTTGTCTGTCCCCCTGTACTAAACTGTCAGCCCTAAAGGGAGGAATGGTGACTGTTTTGTTCATCTGGAAGTGTCCAGTCACTGGAAAATGAATAGTGCTAGCTCCTATCTTGTTGCCTTTCTAATGCTTTCTGTACCTATAAATGACATGTGTGGTTTGGTTTGGTTTTTGTTTTTGTTTTGAGTTGCAGCCTCATCTGTCGCCAAGGCTGGAGGGCAGTGGCATGTTCTTGGTTACCGCAGTGTCAACCTGCTGGGTTCAGGCGATGCTTTTGCCTCAGTTTCCCAAGTAGCTGGAACTACAGATATGCACTACCACACCTGGCTAATTTTCTGATTACTTATAGAGATAAAGTTTCACCAAGTTGCCCAGGTTGTTTTTGAACCCGTGGGCTCAGGCAATCCCCTCACCTCGCCCTCCCAAAGTGCTGGGATGACAGGTTTGAGCCACCGCACTTGGCCCAGGAATATCTTTAAAAAGCAGCCATTGCACTACCATTGTCATTTATTTGTGGGCTTCTTATGAGATCTGAGCTTTGTGCAGCTAGAGACCTGGTGCCTTCCAGTGCCCAGGACTGGCCCCGGCACAGAGTAGGCATTGACACTTTTGGTTTGTGTGAACGTACCTCTGTAGACGTGAACTCCCAGTTTCAAAAGGGAAAACTCCCTTTAGCAGACATTGCTGGGATTTGAACATCATTTGGCCCAGCCACATTGGCTTGACCCGTATTTGAGCAGGACTCTGGAACTTGGCTCTTTACTTCCCAGTTGCTTCAGATGAATGTGGCTTTATTTCACATCGGTGCTAAGAGCTGGTGGCCTAGGCAAGAGTGCTACACTCACCCCCTACCCGGTTGCTGCAGCTGGTAATTTTTTGATTTCTCATAGAGACAAGGTCTCGCCAAGTTGTCTAGGCTGGTCTCAAACCCCTGGGTTCAGGTAATCCTCTCACCTCGGCCTCCCAAAGTGCTGGGATTACAGGCATGAGCTACCATGTCCAGCTCCCTTCTTTTGTCATGGAAAACAATTTTCCTACAAGTGCTGACATCAGCCACCTCCTAACCCTGGGGTTTCCCTCCTGGTAATTGCTTTTGGTGAAGGAATACTTTGAATGTAACTTTCCTGGGCCAGTCAGGATTGAAAAGAAAGCTTTTAAATATCTCTCTGCTGAGCTATTGCTGGGCCTCTGCTCCCTCACAGCTCAGGGAAGTAAGGATTTCTAATGGTGTGCTGCCAGGCCTGTCTGTCTGCCCAGCAGTGTTACCGGGTGCCTCTGAAATGATTCTGGTTGGATCCACAGGGTTTTTGTTTAAGATTCAAAGTGAGCAAACTCAGAGGTCTCCTTGCACTCTTGTCTGAGCTGGGGGCATGGGGGGGTGTGTCTGCATGTGAGGAAGAGTCCGGGTCTCAGCAAAGAAATGATTTTCTGGATTTCCTTCAGTTTTGTTTGAGCTATTTCAAATAGTATATTATTTGGTGTCTTTAAAAAGTCCAGAAAAATGCTAAAAAAGTAAAATCATCCACCATCCTACCACCAAGAGCTCACCAAGTGTCAGAGTGTACTTCTGATGTATTTATTTCCAGACTTTCTATGCATTTGGGCATGATATAACTTTGGGAGGTGATGGATAAACACTGTATCTTCCTTAGGGTGGTGGTTACATGACTGTGTACATCTGAATTTTATGGTATATAAATTGAGTCTCATTAAATTGGATATAAAAAACTACGGTAGAAAGGTTGTTGCCACCAGGCTCTTTTTCTGTGCATGAACCCCTGCATCACACACAGCGTGGCATTCCCATTTCTTTGCAGACGACTCCTGAGGCTGCTTGATGCGTCTTCTCAGGGTGGACTATAAGGTGCTTAGTCAACCCCTACAGATGCCTAAGTGGTTTTTAGCTTTTCCACATTAAAACAGTACTGTGAATATTGTGCTCTAATATCCTGAGTGATTTATTACTGGGTCAAGGAGTATATGCATTTTATAAGTACTTGATATTGTCAATCTGTTTTTAGAAACTTGTGTCATTTTTTCCAGCCCCTAGAAGTATCTGGGAATGTCCTTGGGCTATTGTGTTCAGTCTCATAAAGCTTTGGGGTTTTTAGGAATCTTGGTTAGTGGATTTACTTAGTGTCTACCAAGTTTTGCTTCTTTCTGTTAAAAACCGGCTTGTCATTAGGCAAAGATTTCTTAGCCGCTATCACACCAGATACATAACCAAAAAAGAAAAAAAACTGATGAATTTGACCTCAAATTTGAAACTTTTGCACTTTAACAGGCACTATTAAGAAAATAAAATGACCCACAGGGGAGTGGGAGAAAATATTTGCAAAAAATATGCCTGATAAAGGACTTGTATTCAGACTATACAATGAACACTTATAACTCAATAACAAGAAGACAGACAATCCAATCAAAAAAGGTTGAAAGGCTTCACAGATATTTCCCAAAGAAGATATATGGATGGTCAAGAAGCACATGAAATGATCTCAGTATTCTCAGTTATTTTGAAAATAAAAATTAAAACCACGATGAGATACCATATCACACCCATGGGAATGGCTATTATAAAAAAGGCAGACAGTAAATCTTTTTTTCTTTTCTTGAGACAGGGTCTTGCTCACTGTTTCCCAGGCTGGAGTGCAGTTGTACTCCATAGCTCACTGTAACCTCCAACTCCTGGGCTCAAGCAATCGTCTCATTTTAGCCTCTAAGTAGCTAGGACTACAGACGTGTACCACTATGACTAGCTAATTAAAAATATTTTTTGTAGGCCAGGCTCAGTGACTCAGCCTCTAATCCTAGCACTTTGGGAAACCAAGGCGAGTAGATTGCCTGAGCCTGTGGGTTCGAGATCCGCCCAGGCAACTTGGCGAGATCTCATCTCTGCAATAAATCAAAAATGAGCTGTGGTAGTAGTAGGGACCTGTGGTTCCGGCTACTTGGAAGGCTGAGGTGGAAGGATAGCCTGAGCCCAGCAGGTCGTTGCTGAGGTGGCTGTGAGCATGCCATGGCACTCCAGCCTGGGCAACGGAGTGAGACTCCAATTCAAAAAATAATAATTTTTTTTGTTGTTGTGAAGACAAGGACTTCATGTTGCCCAGCTGATCTCAAACGTCTGGCCTCGAGTGATCCTCCCACCTCAGTCTCTGAAAGTGCTGGAATTAAACATGAGACACTGTGCTCAGTCAAGACAGATGGCTAATTTTTTCAAGAATCTGGAGAAACAGAAACCTTCACCTGTTGCTGGTGGGAATGTAAAATGGTGCAGATGCTTTGGAAATCAGTTTGGCAGTTTCTCAAAAAGTTAGTGATAAAACTACCATATGACCTAGCAATTCTACTTCTAGGTATCTACCCAAGAGAAATGAAAACACATCCACATAAAGACTTAACATGTGAATGTTTATGGCAACATATTTCATAAATGTCTAAATGTCCAAACTAAATACCTATTACCTGCTTAATGGATTGACAAACTGTGGTCTGTCCATACAGTGGAATATTATTCAGCCATAAAGAAGAAAGAAGTACTAACACAGGCTACAACATGAACGAACTTCAAAACCATAGGCTGGCTGGGCGCAGTGGCTCACGCCTATAATCCCAGCACTTTGGGAGGTTAAGGCAAGAGGACCAGCCTGAGCAACTTGGCGAGACCTCATCTCTACAATAAATCAACAAAACAAAACAAAAAGCATCAGGCTAAGTGAAAGAAAACAGTCACAAAAAATAAGCTGGGCATGGTAGCATGTGCCTGCAGTTCTGGCTACTTGGAAGACTGAAGCAGAAGGATCGCCAGAGCCCAGCAGGTTGACTCTGGGGTGGCCACGAGTGTGCACTGCACTCCAGCCTGGGCGAGGAAATGAGACTCCAACTCAAACAAACAGACAAAAAAACACCCCCCAAAACATATCTTTTCTCATCAGTCTGCTCCTCCTCTTGGTTTCTCAGTAGTGGAGAAAGACCATCATCCTCAAAGCCCCTGAGTTATATTTGATTCCTTCTATGTTCTCAATTCCTAGCCATCCCCACCCAGTACCTCGCTGGTGTCCCCCCATCTGTTATTCTTGGGAGCTCTCTGTCTTTTGGCTGTCTTCTCCCTCCTGCCTCCTGCTCTCACTATGCTCAGGTTTTTTCCCATCTCCTCTCTGCTGCCAATGTTGCCTGATCTTTCTCTGTTACCTCACTGCCCTGCATTGCATTGCTCTGCAGCTTTTCACGGCTGCCCGGTGCCTTAAAGAGCCAAGTCCAGACTTCTGAGTCTGACCTGGCAGACATTTTCTAATCTGCTTCCAAGGCTGCTTCTCCACTCCCCCTTCATGCTGTGGCCCATTTCCTGACCCCTGAAGACACTAGACTCTTCCTTGGAATGGAGTCTGCTGTCAGGCAGCTGGGCATACCTTGGGGACTCTTAGCCTCACATCTTTCTCCAAAAATGTAGACTATCCTTCAACACTGACTCAAACTTCACCTTTTTTCTTCCCTTCTTTCTTGTAGCTTCTGTCATCTCCATTCATTCATTTTTTCCATTCGTTCATGATCCTATCTGTGCTTGGTTGCTATTATATGCATGCAAGGCCTTGTATCGATGGAAGTGAAGGTGATGACGGGGCTGACTCCATAGCTGGGGTCAAGAAACTCTGGGTGTAGTCCTGTCTTTGCTAAGGACCAGCTTTCTGACCACAGGCAAGTTACTTAAGTGTCAAATTCCTCGTCTGTAAAGTGGGGGAAATGGTAAGAGATGGCAGTACTTTCCTTATTAAAGTGAAATGTGATGATTCATTGGAACACTTAGCAGTCTTTTTTTTTTTTTAAACACCGCGGCTCAAGTAATCCTTCTGCCTCAGCCACCCAAGTAGCTGGGATGTAGACAAGAGCCATCATACTGGCTACTTTTTTTATTTTTGTAGAGGTTCGAGCTCCTGGTCTCAAGCGGTCCTCCCACTTTGGCCCTCCAAAGTGCTGGGATTATAGGTGTAAGCTACGACACCCAGCCTGCTTAGTGGCCTTATTTGGAGGAAGTCATTGCCAGTTGAGGTCTAAGAACCTCTTCCAAACATATGTGGCTGTTCTTTTGAGTTTCCTGGTATTTGGAGGCAGCTTCCTAGGCAGCAGCTCTAGGAAGGCACCAACCTCATCTATCGTATCCTCTGCTTTACCTTCATCATGAGAAAAGTGATTGCCACATACAGGCATACGTAGATTTATAGCACTTTATTGTGTTTCACAGATACCACCTTTTTTACAAATTGAAGTTTGTGGCAACCCTGTGTTGAACAAGTCTATTGGTGCCATTTTGCCAACAGCATTATGTACTCACTTTGTGTCTCTGTGTCACACTTTGGTAATCCTTCCAACATTTTAAGCTTTTTCATTATTATATCTGTTATGGTGATCTGTGATCAGTGATCTTTGATGTGACTATTGTAAATGTTTGGGGTGCATGAACCATGCCCATGTAAGACAGCTCAGGCAGTCCTTTCACCTTGGCCTCCCAAAGTGCTGAGATTACAGACTTGAGCCACTACGCCTGGCCAGACAGGAAATTTAATTGATAAATGTTGTGTGTGTTCTGACTGCTCCATTGACTACCCATTTCCCTGTCTCTCTCCCTCTCCTCGGGCCTCCCTATTCCCTGAGACACAGCAATATTGAGGTTAGGCCAATTAGTAGCCCTACAGTGACCCCTAACTGTTCAAGTGAAAGCAAGACTCACATGTCTCTCACCTAAAATCAAAAACTAGAAGATTGGTTGGGCTCAGTGGCTCAGCCTGTAATCCCAGCACTTTGGGAGACTGAGACAAGTGGATTGCCAGAACCCGTGGGTTCGAGACCAGTCCTGGCAACTTGATGAGACCTCATCTCTACAATAAAATAAAAAATTATCCGGGCATCGTAGTGCACACCTGTAGTTCCAGCTACTTGGAAGGTTGAGGTAGAAGGATCACTGGAGCCCAGCAGGTAAACACTGGGGTGGCTGTGAGTGTGCCACTACCCTCCAGCCTGGGTGATGGAGTGAGACTCCAACTCAAAAAAAAAAGAAAAGAAAAGAAAATCAAGCCATCCACAACATTCCCTTAAGCTGAAGGCTAATCCAGAGGAAGGCTCTAACTCTCTTCAATTCTGTGAAGGCTGAGAGAGGTGAGGAAGCTGCAGAAGAAAAGTTGGAAGCTAGAGAGGACAGTTTGTGGCATTTTAGAAAAGAAGCTGACTCCATAACAGAAAGTGCAAGGTGAAGCTGCAAGTGCCGATGGAGGAGCTGCAGCAAGTTATCTAGGAGACCTAGCTAAGATAATAGGTGATGGTGGCTACAAGGAACTACAGATTTTCAGTGTTGATGGAACAGACTTATATTGGAAGAAGAAGCCCTCCGGGACTCTCATAGCTTGAGAGAGGAAGTCAATGGCTGGCTACAGAGCTTCAAGGGACAGATTGACTCTTTCTTAGGGACCAATGCAACTGGTGACTTTAAGTTGAATCCAGTGTTCATTTGCCATTCCCCAAACCCTGAGGCCCTTATGAATGATGCTAAATCTACCCTGCCTGCATGCTAGTAATGGAACCACAAAGCCTGGATGACAGCATATCTGTTCACAGCATGGTTTCCTGATCAATTTAAGTCCACCGTTGAGACCTAATGCTTAGCCAAAAAGATGCTTTACAAAAGTACCTATGATTGACAGGGTGTCTGATCACCCAAGAGCTCTGTTGGAGATGTACAGGGAGATGAATGTTGTTCTCATGCCTACTAACATAGCATCTGTTCTACAGTCCATGGACCAAGGAGTACATTTGACTTTCATGTCTCATTATTTGAGAAGTATATTTTATGAGACTAAAGCTGCCATAGATGGTGATTCCTCTGATGGATACTGGCAAATCACATTGAAAACTTTCTGGAAGGGAATGCATTCTGGCTGCCATTAAGAACATTCATGACTCATGAGAGGAGGTCAAAATATCAACATTAACCAGAGTTTAGAAGTTGATTTCAACCTTCCTGGATGACTTTGGGGAATTAGAGACCTCAGTGGAGAAAGTTAGATATGTTAGAAATAGCAAGAGAACTAGAATTAGAAGTGGAGCCTAAAGTTGTGACTGAATTGCTGCAATCTCATGATCAAACTTGAACAGATGAGCAGTTGCTTCATAGGAATAAGCAAAGAAAGTGGTTTCTTGAGATGGGATCTACTCCTGATGAAGATGCTGTGAACATTATCAAAATGACAACAAATGACTACTCTAAAATATTTCATAAGCTTAGTTGCTAAAGCAGTGGCAGGGTTCAAGAGGATCAACTCTAATTTTGAAAGAAATTTTAATGCTATCAAGCATGGAAAATGCTATCAAGCAGCATCACATGCTACAGAGAAGTCTTTCGTGAAAGGAAGAGTCCTCCAATGTGATAAACTTCATTGTTGCTTTATTTTAAGAAATTGCCACAGCTACCCCAACCTTCAGCAGTCACCACCCTGATCAGTAAGCACCCATCAACATCGAGGCAAGACCCTTCCACCAGCAAAAAGATTGTAACTTGCTGAAGGCTCAGATGATTGTTAGCATCTTTTAATAATAAAGTATTTTAAATTAAGGTGCATACATTGATTTTTAAAGAGATAATGCTGTTGCACACTTAACAGACTACAGTATAGTGTAAACATACTTTTATCTTCACTGGGAAACCAAAAAATTTGTGTGACTCACTTTATTATTTATTTATTATTGTGATATTTGCTTTATTGTGGCAGTCTGAAACTGAACCCATAGTATCCCTGAGGTATGCCTATAATAGATATTCAATCATTATTTCTGATTGATTGAGCCAGTGATCATTTTTTCTCTGGAATTCTAGAGGAAGTGAGACATTTGGCTTTAAATCAGAGATTATCTGAACAGAGCACTGAGAAAGTCAACATTTTCAGAGAGGAGTGGAACCAGAAGTACCCACCAGGAAAAAACAACAACAACAGAAAAACACTCAAAAGTCTTTGCAAGGTGAGTGGAGACAACCTTTGTGGACAAACTGAGTACAGGAATATATGGTGAGACCTCATCTCTACAATAAAACCAAAAATTAGCTGGGCATGGTAGCACACGCCAGTAGTTCCAGCTACTTGGAAGGCTGAGGCGGAAGGATCACCAGAGCCCAGCAGGTCGAGGCTGCAGTGGCCAGGAGCGGCCACTGCACTCCAGTCTGGGTGACAGAGTGAGACTCCAACTCAAAAAAAAAAAAAAAAAAGAATATGGTAGGGAATGCGGTTGACTGGTGCCTCAAGTCATGTGCACACATACTGGTACCCTTCCTGAGTATCAGCCACTGCAGCTGGTGTGGATCACCCTGCCAAGGCAACACTGCTCTTCCTGCAGTGTTGTTCTCACTTTTTGTTGTCAGTTCTTTTTTTAAACTTAATTTTTGTTTGTTTTGTGACTTTCCAAAACTTTTCTGCTCATTGACAATGTGCCTGGTCACCCGAGAGCTCAGATGGAGAGTTCCATAAACTTCATTTGTATTGACTACATAGTATTTATTTATTTTATTTTTATTTTAAGAGGAAAGAGAGAGAACTTTATTATAAAACTATAGAAACAGAACATTGCAGTAATACCAATAATATAGTAAGCCAATAATTGAATGTTTATTTCCCTCATCAGCTAATGCAGTCCTACTTAGTTAACTCTTGTTCTGCTCGGTGGTAGATCAGCACTCAGGTTTTGGGAAGTTTTCTGTATCTGGACTAGAATAGTCCTGGAAATCCTGAGTCATTGTCATGATAGAACTGACAGTTGTCTAAGCAGTGTCTATGCAGAGTCTCTCACCTTGAAATAACAGTATTTAAAAATACTTGATACACATATGTTCTCACTCATAAGTGGACCATGAACAATTATCATAATACTATAAGAAAGCGATTGGCAGTAGTGGGAAACTGTCAGGGGAGGGAGGGACACACCTCATCAACAAGGGTACTTGCATAATGCACATTTGTATACCTAACCCTGAACTGTACTCCACATCTTTAAAATAAAAAAATAGGCCGGGCTGGGTGGTTCAGCCTGTAATCCCGTGCTTTGGAAGGTTGAGGTGAGTGAATTGCCTGATCCCATGGGTTCGAGACTCGCCTGGGCAACTTGGCGAAACCTCATCTCTACAATAAAATAAAACAAAATCAGCCAAGCGTGGTAGTGTGCCCCTGTAGCTCCAGCTACTCGGAAAGCTGAGGCGGAAGGATCGCCGGAGCCCAGCAGGTCGAGGCTGCGGTGGCCGGGAGCGGCCACTGCACTCCAGTCTGGGCGACAGAGTGAGACTCCCACTCAAAAAAATAAATAAATAAATAAAAATAAAATAAAAAAATACTTGGTACAATGCCTTAAAAAAGTTTTGAGACCATTCTTCTGTGATAAAAACACATTTTTAAAAAACCTTCAGGCAAACAAGAGAGGGAAACAGAAATCATGTGTTGATAATGTTGAATGGCTACAGTTAATTTATTATAATAATCAGCAATATCATAATGGAGGAGAGTAGTGCTATCTATTGGAGTATAATGCAGAATGAATTCATAAGGATTTGATCGATGTTTCCTAAAGAGTAAGAACATTATATGGACACTGAGGGCATGGATAAATCTCCAGGGCTTTCCAATCTATTGTATAGAATGTACAGTCTCTGAAATATGTTTATATTATTAACATTGTGCCACACATAATTTACCTAGAGATGACTGAATTCCTCTTTTGATTGGACTGCTCTTGCCATGCAGCTCTTTTATTTATTTATTTATTTGTTTGTTTGTTTGTTTATTATGATGTTGTGGGGTACAGTTAAGGGTTAGGTATACAATTACGTTTCATTCAGACACCCTGTTGATATAAGGTGTTTCCCCATTCCCATACAGATAATTGCTACTGTTAATCCTATCTGCCTCCCCCCCATAGTTTCCCAGTACTGTCAGTCATTTGCCTATAGTATTGCATTGGATGTTTAAGGTTCATTATATAAGTGAGAACATGTGATACTCAGATCTTTGTTTCTGTGAGAGGTCACTCAGTATTATAGACTCTAGTTCCATCCAGGAATTGCTGCGAAATTCATGACTTTCTTCTTTTTTATGGCTGCGTAGTATTCCATCGTGTATATGTACCACATTTTTTAAATCCAGTCCTCTTTTGACGGGCAGCATGGTTGTTTCCAGGTTCTTGCTATTGTGAACAATGCTGCGATAAACATGCGTGTGCAGGTATCTTTTTTATACAGTGATTTGAGTTCTTCAGGATATATTTCCAGTAGGGGGATTGCGGGGTCATATGGCAGGTTGGTATTTAGAGCTTTTAGGAATCGCCACACTGCTTTCCACAGAGGTTGCACTAGTTTACACTCCCACCAACAGTGTAGAAGTGTTCCCTTTTCACCACACCCTCTCCGGCAGCTGTTATTTTTTGACTTGTTGATAATTGCCATTCTGACTGGAGTTAGGTGGTATCTCAGTGTGGTTTTTATTTGCATCTCCCTGATGATTAGTGAGGTTGAACATTTCTTCATGTGTTTGTTGGCTGCTCGAATGTCTTCCTTTGTGAAGTATCTGTTCATATCTTTTGCCCATTTTATAATGGGGTTGTTTATTTTTTTCTTTTCAGCACGTTTGAGTTCCTTGTAGATCCAGGATGTTAAGTCTTTGTCAGACCTGGTGTTGGCAAATATTTTTTCCCATCTGTAGGCTATCTCCCTGCTCTCTTGATGGTTTCTTTGACTTTGCAGAAGCTTGTCAGTTTATTAAGGTCCCACTTGTCTATCTTCTCTCTTATGAGCTGTGGGTTTCGGGTTTTGTTCAGGAATTGGATGCCAGTTCCGATTTCCATGAGGGTATTTCCTTCATTTTCTAAGGTTCTTATGGTTTGAGGTTTTACTTTTAGGTCTCTGATCCATTTGGAGTTAACCTTTGTGCATGGGGATAGATAGGGGTCCTGTTTCAATCTTCTGCATGTGGTCAGTCAGTTTTCCCAGCACCATTTACTGCATAGGTTCTCCTCTCCCCAGTGGTAGGTGGTGGAGGGTTTGTCGGAGATGAGTTGGTTGAGAAATTGAGGTTTTGCTTCTGAAGATCTCAATTCTATTCCATTGATCTATGCCTGTTCCTATACCAATACCAAACTGTTTTGATGATTGTAGCTTTATAGTAAAGTTTGAAGTCTGGTAATGTGATAGCACCTGCTTTGGTTTTTTTTGCTGAGGATTGTTCTGGCAATTCTTGGACTTTTGTGTTTCCATATGAATTCCTGTGTTGTTTTTTCTAGGTCTGAGAAGAATGTTGCTGGTAATTTGACGGGTATTGCATTGAATTTTTAGATTGCCTCAGGTAAGATGGACATCTTCACAATGTTGATTCTTCCGATTCATGAGCATGGGATATTTTTCCACTTGTTTGTGTCATCTTTGATTTCTTTGAGCTGCGTTTTATAGTTTTCATTGTAAAGCTCTTTTATGTCTCTGGTTAGGAAGATGCTAAGGTATTTCATTTTTTTGTGGCTGTTGTGATTGGGATTGTGCTTTTTATTTGGGTTTCTTTTGTTTATTATTGGTGTAGAGATATGCAATTGTCTTTTGTACATTTATTTTGTATCCTGAGACTTTGCCAAAGGCCTTTAAAAGTGTAAGGAGGATTTTGACAGTTTCTCTTGGGTTTTCAAGGTACACAATCATATCATCTGCAAAGAGAGATAATTGACTTCCTCTTTTCCTCTTTGGATACCCCTGATTGCCTCCTTTTCTGATCGCTCGAGCCAGGACTTCCAATACTTTTTTAACAGGACGGGTGAGAGTGGACATCCT
>NW_007258815.1:71029-72729 GCF_000164805.1 Carlito syrichta
GCATCTATGTTCATCAAAGATATTGGCCTGTAGTTCTCTTTCTTTGTTGGATCTTTACCTGGCTTGGGTATCAATGTGATATTGGCTTCGTAAAATGATTTGGGGAGTGTTCCATCTTTTTCAATCGCCTGGAATAGCTTCAGTAGGATTGGTATCAGCTCCTCCTTAAATGTCTTGTAGAATTCTGCTGGAAAGCCATCTGGGCCAGGGCTTTTTTTTGTAGGAAGTTTTCTTACTACGGAGTCAATTTCCTTGATTGTTATTGGTCTATTTAGGGTCTAAATTTCTTCTTGTTCCAACTTAGGTAGGTTGTGTGATGTCAGAAAGTCCTCCATTTCCTTAAGGTTTTCAAGTTTGTTTCCATATGAGTGTACGTAGTAGTCTCTAATGATCTTTTGTATTTCTTCAGGGTCAGATGTGACTTCATCTTTTGTGTTTCTGATTGTGCTTATTTGGTTTTTTTCTCGTTTTTTCTTGGTCAGTCTAGCTAGGGGACCATCGACCTTCTTTATCTTTTCAAAGAACCAGCTTTTTGTTTCATTGATTTTTTGTATTATCTTTTTGTCTTCTATGTCCTGTATTTGGGCTTTTATTTTGATGATCTGGATTCGTCTGCTGAAATTAGGGTTTTTGTGGTCTTGCTTTTCCAGCTTCTTTAGGTGGCTTGTTAGGTTGTTAATTTGTGTTTCTTTCATTTTCCTCATGTGTGTTTGTAGGGATATAAATTCCCCTCTTGTTACAGCTTTTAAGGCATCCCAGAGATTTTGGTAAGATGTTTCTTCATTTTCATTTGTTTCCAGGTATGTTTTGATCTCTATTTTGATTTCATCATTGACCCAGGAGTTGTTTAGTATCATGCTGTTTAGTGTCCATACCTTTGTGAGTTTTGGGGGGACCTTGTTGGTGTCAATGTTTATTTTTATTCCACTGTGGTGTGAGAAGGTGCATGGTAGAATTTCAGTCCTTTTAAATGTTCTTATGCTTGATTTGTGTCCAATTATGTGGTTGATCTTAGAATATGTTCCATGCAGTGATGAGTAGAATGTGTGTTCTGTGGTCTTTGGATGGAGTGTTCTGTAGGTATCAATTAAGTCCATTTGGCCCAGAGTCTCATTGAGGTTCCGGATCTCCTTACTGATTTTTTGTCCTGATGATCTGTCTAGGGTTGTGAGTGGTGTATTAAAGTCCCCAGTTATGATGGTGTTAGGGTCAATGTCTTTCTTTAGTTTTCCTAGAAGTTGCTTTATGAAAGTTGGCGCACCTTTGTTGGGTGCATATATGTTTAGGATAGATATTTCTTGTTGATGGAGTGAACCTTTTATCATTATGTAGTGGCCCTCTATATCTTTTTTAATTTTTGATTGCTTAAATGGTATTTTGTCTGAAATTAGAATCGTGCCTCCTCCTTTCTTTTGTGTTCCATTCGCCTGAAAATTTGTTTCCCATCCTCTTACTTTGAGTCTGTGTATGTCCTTTCTAGTGAGATGGGTCTCTTGAAGGCAGTATATTGTTGCCTAGTGATATTTTATCCATTTTGTCATTCTATGTCTTTTCAGTGGTGCATTTAGTCCATTCACATTCAGGTTAATTATTGAAATGTGAGAGTTCACCCCTATCATGGAGTTCTTATTGAGTTGTTGTTCTTCCACTTGGTTTTTTCTCTTTTTTTTTGGTCTTTCTTTTGGTTTTGGGGTTGGTTC
>NW_007258815.1:73076-91352 GCF_000164805.1 Carlito syrichta
AGGGTTTCTGTAGATAAATCTGCTGCTATTCTGATTGGTCTTCCATGGTAGGTGGTCTGGCCTTTTTCTTTTGCTGCCTTTAGAATTTTTTCTTTTGTGCCTACTTTGTTTAGGCGAATTATTATGTGTCTAGGAGTTGGTCTTCTCATTTGTTGTCTTGCAGGGGTTCTCTGAATCTCTTGTGTTTGAATTTTTGCATCCCTGATTAGATAAGGGAAGTTTTCTTGAGTGATCTCATGGAAAGTTTGTTCCATTGTGGTCTCTGTTTCTCTTTCTGCCTCAGGGAGTTCGATTACTCTTAGATTAGGCCTCTTGAGGTAGTCACTCATCTCTTGAAGGTTTTGTTCTGTCTTTTTGAGCTTATTTTCTGTGTTTTTAAGAGTTTGGGTTATTTCTATATTTTGGTGCTCAAGCTCTGAGATTCTTTCTTCTGCTTGGGTTATTCTGCTTTCCATGCTTATCAGTTTGTTATTTATTTCATTCACAGTATTCTTTATTACTGTTATCTCAGATATCAGTTCCTTCCTAGTTTCTTCTTGTGTCTCCTCAATTCTTTTTAATCTCTCCATTATTGTCTTGATATCTACATTTGTAGTTTGAGACCCTTCATTCTGGGGGCTTTTCGTTGTTTGCATTCCAAAGTCAGTTTTCTCAGTATCTGCCCTCCCAGGCGTCTGGGAAAGACCCATACTCTTCTTTTGGTTTTTCTTCATTTCTGTAGATTTTTCTCCCTCACCCCCTTTCCCTCCCCGTCTTCGATTCTGTTTTTGAGGGAAGGTGGGGTTGCTTTTATTTCTCTTCTGCAATGTCCTTTTCTTCCTTATTAGGGTCTTCTGGCTTTGTTCACTTTTCACTCTGCTTTACAATCTGTCTATTCAGCAGTATGTAGTCTTGGTCCCAGTTCACCTATGCCATTGCCATCTTGTTCCCATTCCTCACTACATAGTATTTAATCTGTTGATAGGACTACAGTTTGCTTAACCATTCCTTATGTTTGGGAACCTGGGAATCTTGGGAGTGTTTTCATTATTGTCAAATGTAAACAGTGCTGAAGTAGACAATTTAACTAACTTTTTTCTCTTTTTTTTGTCCTCTGTGGGGGTGTTCTAAAAGGAACTAGAGGCCTCCTCTTGCCTCCGTTTCTCCAAATAATGAATATTAGCCTATATATTTATTCATTAATTCACTCAGTTATTAACAGCAAAGCTTTTTACTGGATGCTATCATGTACCAGACCTTCTGTCTGAAAACTGGGATTACAGAAATGTGTAAGGGGTCCTCATTTCTTAGTGAGGTAGACTGTAGCAAGAAGTTTGGAGATGTTTCCTAATATTTTCAGGTTTTCATCAAGCAGAACTTGAAATGTCTTCCAAGAACAGTGAGGAATATGAAAAGTCACTCAAAATGGATGATCCTTCCACAGTCCAATAAGGGTTAAACCATGCTGTTTTGCAAAGTGGAAGTGGAGACCCTCTTGTACATATCCTACCACAAGTCTTCTATGACCATGTATCCATCTATTCATACCTATCCCCATCTATATGGGTTAGGTTTTTTTAGTAGGTCTGATTAAGTTGGAGCTCATGAAAATCCAGATGAAATCCAGGTGAAAGGGAAACTTGGGTTTATGAGTATGTGTTATGCATCAGACTTTCTGTATGCATTATTTTTTGTCTCATTTAATTCTCATGATAACTTTGTGAGGTGGTATTACTGTCTCCATTTTCTGCACAAGGTGACTGAGTAGTTACATGATTTGTACAAACTTATGAAAGCAGAGTTCTTGATTAATCCAGGACTCTAACCCACTCCTTCATACTCCTGAGTCTACAGCCTTTTCTACTGTGAATGCAGTTTGTCTGAGGGCCTCTGGTAGAGTGAGAAGAGTCTGGAAAAGTAGAGTCAGGAGAAGGATGCTGTGAGGACCAGGGAGAGAATGGAAGCCCAGGTGGTGATTTGGGGAGTTGGGATGGGGAGAACCGAGAGAACATGTTATTAAACAATTCTGCTTTTTTTTTTTTGAGTTGGAGTCTCATTTTGTCACAGAGGCTGGAGTGCAGTGGCACACTCACAGCCACCACAGCCTTGACCTGCTGGGCTCAATCCTTCTGCCTCAGCCTTCCAAGTAGCTGAAACTACAGGTGTCTGCCACCATGCATGGCTAATTTTTTGGTGTATTATAGAGATGAGGTCTCACCAAGTTACCCAGCCTATTGTTGAACTCCTGGGCTCAGGCAATTTTTTTTACCTCTGCCTCCCAAAGTGCTGGGATTACAGGCTTGAGCCACCGTGCCTGACCCAATTTTGCTTTTTAAAAATGGTTTTTGTATTGAATTTATAGATTAATTTGGGAAGAATCAACATTTTTATGTTGCCAGGTTATTCCATCCATGATTGTGGTATGCCTTTTCACTTAATTCAGACCTCCTTTATATCCTTTAATGGGGTTATTTTTTTCTTCTCCTAGATGTTGTGGATAATTTCTATACATGTTTTAAGGTTTTGGTTGCTTTTGCAAAAATATATTCTTTTCCATTATATTTTCAAGTTTGTTATACCTCAAAGGAACAGTATAGTCTACAGATAAACTGTGTCAACATTACTGGGGATCTTGGTAGAAATACAACCCTGTCCCAGGCTTAGCTGATCTATACTCAGCCATTTATTTGATAATATCCCCAGGTGTTCCATATGCACAATGAAAGTTGAAAAGCTTTGGGTTAGAGGAATGCAATGTCATTTTAAGAATCGACTCTCAGATCTAGCCCCTAATTTTTTTCACCTGTATTAATTTTTCTCTTTGCAGCTTTTCTAGATGGAGTTCTCAAAGAACACCAAATGTTTCTTTGGCAGGAACAATCATGATGGAGATCAAGGAATTACTTTAGAGAGCATCATTTAGCAGCTTCACAAACATGTTAGACAGACGAAGATCTCAAAGTAAATTAGGATGGGATTTTGGAGTTTTATAATATAACTGGTTTGGAAGAATTATGAAATATCTTAAATTCAAGATAATTCAGTAAGATTCTTTTATATTTGACCAAATGTTACTCAAAAGTAAAAGACTGGGTGCAGTGTTTCGTGACTGTAATCTCAACACTTTGAGAGGCCGAGGCAGGCAGATTGCTAAAGCCCAGGAGTTCGAGACCAGCCAAGGCAACCTAGTGAGTCCTTGTCTCTACAGAAAATAAAAAAATTAGCCAGGTATGGTGGCTCACGCCTATAGTCTCAGCTACTTGGGAGACTGAGGCAGAAGGATCACCTGAGCCTAGGAATTTGCAACTGTGGTGAGCCATGATCATGTCACTGCAGTCCAGCCTGGGCAGCAGAATTAGATTCTGACTCCTAGAGCAAAAAACAAAAACCAAAAACCAAACAAAGTAAAAGAATACTGTACACATTTGCACATTTTCAACTTAGTAATCCTATCCCTACTGTCCATCCATCTGTTCCCATCTATCCATCTCCATCCATTCATCCATCTATCCAACTCTGTCCCCACCTATATTTATCCATTCAGCCATTGACCCTCCACCGCTGCCATCCATCCGTTTGTTCTGTCACTTCTCATCTCATTCTCTCACCTTCATCATCCCATCCAGCCACCTTTTCCATCTCATTCCACTACACACACACACACACACACACACACACACACACACACACACACACATTTGAGTCGAGGTCTCACTCTGTCACCCAGGTTGGAGTATAGTGGCACTATCACAGCTGACTGCAGCCTTGACCTCCTGAGCTCAAGTGAACCTCCCGCCTCAGCCTCACAAATAGCTAGGACTATAGGCGCATACCATCACGCCTGGTTTATTTTTTTTGTTTTTGTGAAGATGAGTTCTCACTATGTTGCATAGGCTGGTCTCAAACTCCTGGGCTCAAGCAGTCCTTCCACCTTGGCCTCCCAAAGTGCTGGGATTACAGGCATGAGCCACCACATCCAGCCTAAGAGGGACTTTCGAATAAAGAATTACAGTTCTATGTGATAGATGCCGTCCTTGGTAAGGGTGGGTACATGGTATATTGGGGAAGAATAAAAGAGTGGGGATTTGGAAAGACTCTCCTCCTTTAAAGATAAGCAAATATTTGCTTCTTAAGAAGTTGGGTTTCTAGTATGAGGTGGAAAAATTCTAGAGTCAGTAGGTGTAGCTGGTGTCTCCTGGAGTGGGCCATTTCACGTTTGTTCAGCTGTTGCTGCTACAGACAGATCATGTCCTTATCTCTCAATCAGTTGCCTGTTTTTTCCTAACACTGGTCTGGTTCTAAGGCAACAATCTGAGACTATGGAGAGAAGTGACGGCTTGAGCCTGACCTGCGGCTGGCTGTTGGAGACACTGTCGAATACAACTCATTCCTATTCTTTTCTTTTCTTTTGTTTTTTGGGTTGGATTCTCACTCTGTCACCCAGACTGGAGTGTAGTGGTACGCTCACGGCCACCGGAGCCTCGCCCTGCTGGGCTCCAGCGATCCTTCCACCTCAGCCTTCCAAGTAGCCAGAACTACAGTCATATGCTACCATGCCCAGATAATTTTTGATTTATTGTAGAGATGAGGTCTCGCCGAGTTGCCCAGGTGGGTCTCAAACCCGTGGGCTCAGGCAATCCACTTACCTCGGCCTCCCAAGGTGCTGGGATTATAGGCTGAGTTACCGACCTATTCTTTTTTAAGCTCTGTGAGCACTAGTCCACACTTCCACATCTGAACACCTCTCAACACCTTCTGAATTTTCTCTTTTCCAGATTAAACCGTGTCACTATTTTAAATATGTGCTTTGAACATTTTAATGAAGTTTTTAAACCATTCTTTTTATTTTGAAATAAAGATAGGAAAGTTCACAGAAAAATATAATAACTATGTATTCACAATTTAGGTGTTAATATTTTGCCATATTTCCTTCATTTCTTTCTTTTTTCCTTCTCCTTTCTTTAAGAAATAAAAGGTCCTTCATACAGTGCAGATCTTCCCTTTGCATCCTGTCCTTTTGAGGCATATAGCCTCCTGACACCGAAATTGGTGTGTTCCTCCTTCCTACCCTGTTCTTTCTCACACATTTGTACAATGTTGTGTTGATGTTTGATTTTATGAGTCACAGAAATGATTTCCCACTCCACATACCTTGCTGCAATTTGCTTTTACGCTCATCTGGGTTTCTGAACAGATGTGAGTCCAACCCCTTTGCTCTGATGTCTGTGGAGTACCCCACTAGTCGGATGCACCCTCCTTCATCCATCCCACGCCTGCTGAGGGCATTTGAGTGATTGCCAGTTTCCTGATCTGCCACAGTGAGCATCTGGGCACAAAGAAAATGAGCCTCGATCCCATCACCAGGTGCTGCCAGTTTACTCTCCGGCTGGCGCCTCTTTTACCCTTCCACCAGTGGTCATGAGGACTCCTATTCTCCATGCTGGACCCACACCCTGCACAGGCTTCCCTTAGGTTCTGAGTACTAGTGAGCAGCTTGAGGCATAAGCTTATTTGGCCATACGCTTGTGCGATTTGCCTATTCGTATTTCTTTGCTTATTTCTCTGTTTGTTTTTAAAAATGTGTCTTATTGATAGTGCAGGCTTTATTTTACATCTTCTGGATAATTATGCCTTGTCTGTTATATGCATTGTAACGCTCACAGATTACCCTTTGGCTTGATTCATGATGTCTTGTTTTGTACACAGTTATTTAACTATTCATTTCTAGTTTTCACCTTTGGTGATTTTTAAGAAATCCTTCTTCGGCAGGGCATAATGGCGAGCACCTATAACCCCAGCTACGTGAGAGGCCGAGGCAAAAGGATTGCTTGAGACAGTTTAAGGCCAGCTTGGGCTACATAGTGAGACCCTGCCTCTTAAAAAAGGAAAGGAAAAGAAATCCATTCTCATCCAGACGTCAGTATAGTCCCCTAGGTATTCCTCTAATGATCTTAAAGTTTTTGTTTTCTACCTTTAGTCTGGAATTCACTTTGTACATGGCGCAAAGTAGACCAACAGCTTCATTTACTTCCAAATGGGTAGTCAACTAATTTACCAGCTAGTTTGCCCTTTTGCACTGATTGAAATGCCACCCTGGTATCTGTTAGGTTCTCTCATGGGAGTGGGTCTGTTTCTGGGCTTTCTCCAGTCCAAGTACTAACCAGGCCTAACCCTGCTCAATTTCCAAGATCAGATGAGATCAAACATGTTCACAGTGGTGTGGCCATAGACATGTTTCTGGGCTTTCTAGTCTGTTCCTTTGGTCTTTGTGCCACTGACCCAGTAGCATATGTTCTTCATGACCTTAGATTCATATGTGCTTGCATCTGTTTTCTTCTTGATCTGTGCTCTGCACTGAGCTGGGCATTGTATGTAGCTTTGCTCATTCCCTCTTCTCACCCTGGAAGGTTCAGAATGGTTTGTTTGTTTTTGTTTTTTTTTTCGAGGCAGAGTCTGAATCTCTGTAGCATGTATATGTCCACACGTGGCAGCTCAGATCAGGTTCCTCTTAATGCTTTTCTTCCTTCCTTGATTTTGCAGTTAAAGGGAAAGATTCCGAGAGAAGAGAGAAAAGCCAGAAGAAAAGTAGAAAATCTCAGGCAGAAGAAGAAATCGATCCCAAACTGGCAGACCACTAGAAGCAGAGCACCTTCTCCAGCCAGTTGACAGTGATGCCTCTCCTTGCAGGTAGCTAAACTGTTCCAACAGTAACTGCTTGTCTCTTCACATGTGGTTAGAATGCTCGTAAATGGGACACTCAATGTGGCCAAGCCCTGCTCTGGACCACCTTATTTTATTCTCATAGCTACCTCAGGACAGTGAGGGTCATTGTCTTTACTGTACACGGTGGGGGGAACAAAACCCCAGAGAGGTTAACTATATTGCCCAAGATCACACAGCTAGTAAGTGTGAAGCCTGGATTTGAACCTAGGTCTGTTGATTCTAAAGTCCAAAGAACTATGAGAATATTAAATGTCATAGTTTTGTTTGCTAAATAAGATGCTGCTTTTTATGAACACTTCCCTATAGATTTTATAAAACCATCTAGTAAAGAGAATGAGGAAAGGAGGCCAGTTATTATTATTTTTTTTTTGAGTTGGAATCTCACTCTTTCTCCCAGGCTGGAGTGCTTGGCCCCCAGTGTCAATCTGCTGGGCTCCAGCGATCCTTCCACCTCAGCCTTCCAAGTAGCCAGAACTATAGGCATGTGCTACCATGCGCAGCTAATTTTTTTATTTATTGTAGAGACGAGGTCTTGCCAAGTTGCCCAGGCTGGTCTCAAACCTGCAGGCTCAGGTAATCCACTCATCTCAGCCTCCCTAGAGTGTTGGGATTACAGGCTGAGCCATGGAACCCGGCCTTGGTCAATTCTTAATACCAATCTGCAACTCCGGTCATACCAAGCCCACCAAACACAGTATGGAAGTTTAAGAACAGAAGTGGACCAGGCACGTTGGCTCACGCCTATATTCCTAGCACTTTGGGAGGCAGAGGTGAGAGGATTGCCTGAGCCCAGGGATTCAAGACCAGCCTGGGCAACTTGGTAAGACCTCATTTCTACAATAAAAATGAACAAAATTAGTTCCGTGTGGTGGCATGCACCTGTAGTTCCAACTACTTGAAAGGCTGAGGCATAAGGATCACCTGAGCCCAGCAGGCCAAGGCTGTGGTGGCTGTGAGTGTGCCATTGCACTCCAGCCTGGGTGACACAGTGAGACTCTGACTTAAATCATTGCCTGGGGCTAGTAGCTAATGGTCATGAGACTTGCTTTACAGGGTCGCATCTATTGTAAACACCTAAGAACAGTATTTGAGATTTCTCAGATTTTGTACTCTGACAGACCTGAGGCCTCACCTGGGCCCAGGACACATATCAGGAAGCTGGCTCTACCAGTGCTGTGATGTGTCCCCCCCTCCACGAAATTG
This sequence comes from Carlito syrichta, assembly GCF_000164805.1. Lineage (NCBI taxonomy): Eukaryota > Metazoa > Chordata > Mammalia > Primates > Tarsiidae > Carlito > Carlito syrichta. The sequence continues at coordinate 80,982 of NW_007258815.1, forward strand.
ACTCTGCAACAGGAAGACAGTCTCAACGCCACCCCGACTCCACCAACTCATCAGCAATCCTTAGCTGAGAAGTTGCTGAATTCCCTGACATGTACACACACCTCAGGAAGGCACAGGGGCAGAGTTTCAGGACAGGGGCATCTGTGTTATATCCCAGTAGGGGATTGGGGACTGAAAGTCCTTAGTTCTAGGGCTTTTATGGGCCTGGAAGCTTGAAGTGGCACTTTTCACGTGTAAAGGTAACGTGCAGGTACCTGGGCCTGCATCTTCCACATGGTGAGAACAGCTCTTCACAGGGCTCCCTGGGACACCTGAGAGTGACCCCCCGTGAGGTGCTTCATGCAGGCCTGCACACATGCCCAGTGACCAGAGAATAGATGCCAGCCTCTGTGGTGGTTCTCATTAGACAGCCAGGCAACAGCTGATTCTAATGCAGAAACTAGACTCAGCCACTGAATTCCAACCAGTCGACTGATGTGTTTTCTTCGTCCTTCAATGTATTTTTTTAAAGTTTTGATTTAGTTTCCAACACCTGAGGGGTTCAGGGACTTCACATAAAAATCTAGGTTTACAATGTCTCTGGAAGAATGAGAAGCCTGGCACCTGGGTCCACATGGCAGCAATCAGCTGAGCTTTTTTGGCTGAAACAAGGGCCCTCTGATTTTCCAAAGTCCCCACCACTCCCTACTGTCTCCCTGCCTCCAAGTTTAGGGTTCCTGTTCTCACTTGGCCTCTGTGAGTCACTGTCCTCCAGTTGCACTCTGTGCCTGCTTGGTCTCCCCAGTGGCATCTTTGGACCCACAGCCTCCCTGCCCCCCCCCCCCCACCAAGCTGGCATTGGTCTGCCAGTTACCACACGGAACTCCTTGAGGGGAGGGATCTTGGGATAATTATACTTGGATTTGACATGGCCAGCCACAGACTGTAAATATTATATCATATAGTGGAGAAAAGTTTATTATTTTAACATCTGGTGCCCTCTCCTTGGAGGAAGAGACTTGTCTTGCTTGAAGACTTTGGTGATCATCGTTTGTGGTAGGAGGGAGACCCCAGGGTTTGGAGGTGGCTGATGTCAGCACTTGTAGGAAAATTGTTTTCCGTGAGAAATGAAGGGAGCTGGGCATGGTGGCTCATGCCTGTAATGCCAGCACTTTGGGAGACTGAAATGAGAGGATTACCTGGGTGCAGGGGTTTGAGACCAGGCTGGACAACTTGGTGAGACCTTGTCTCTACGGTAAATAAAAAAATTAGCCAGGCATGGTGGCATGCAACTGTAGTTTCAGCTACTTGGAAGGCTGAGGCGGACGGCAGGTCGAGGCTGTGGTGGCCATGAGTGTGCCACTGCAGAGTGAAACTCCAACAAAGAAAAAGAAAGAAAGGGATTTGTTTTGAGTCTGAAGAAGATGGGTAGAGAGGAGGAAACAGAGAGAGAAGATGGAAGAAGAGAAATGAGTCAGGAGGGAGGACAAGGCAGGGTGAACCCACAGTGGCCTCAGGGTAGAGTGGTCAAAGGCCACGTTGGAAAAGGTGACATGTCTGTCCCAGAGATGAAAACCCCTCCTCTCCTTCCCCTGGGGGCCTTTTCTGCTCACCGCTGTGCTGTGAGTGCAAACTCTCTGTGGTATCTGGAGAGGGACTGAATATTGATGTGAAGCTGGCCTGGGTCATGCAGGATGGCCCATGTGACAAGCAGGTGCTGGCACACAGCGGGCCGTGAGACCCAGAGTCCCGGGGCCTGGCTTAGGATATCCAGAGTCTGCAGTTGGGGGTGCCTAGATGGACACTTATGCTGCTTCCACCCCCTGGCTATTGTGGATAATGCTACTGAGAACATGGGTGTACAAATATCTCTTCGAGTGTCTGCTTTCAATTTGTGCTGGGTGGGAAGGGGCAGTTCTTGGGCTTCTGCAGGAGAAGGGGTTTATATCCAGTATTTATACCCACATGCAGAATTGCTGAAGATGTGGTAATTCCGTTTTTGATATTTTGAGAGATAACCACACTGTTTTCCACAGCAGCTGCACCATTTTGCATTCCCACTAGCAACACACATAGGTTCCTGAGTTTTTCCACATCCTTATCAACATTTGTTATTTGCCATTATTATTATTATTAGTTGTTGTTATTATTATTATTATTATTATTTTGAGTAGGAGTCTCATGCTGTCACCCAGGCTAGAGTGCAGTGGTATACTCACAGTCGCTGCAGCCTCGACCTGCTGGGCTCAGGTGATCCTTCCGCCTCAGCCTCCCAAGTAGCTGGAACCACAGGCATGTACCACCATGCCCAGCTAATTTTTTATTTTATTGTAGAGATGAGGTCTTGCCAAGTTATCCAGGCTGGTCTCGAACCCACAGGCTCAGGCAATCCACTGGCCATGGCCTCCCAGAGTGCTGGGATTACAGGCTGAGCCACTGAGCCTGATCTATTTTTTTTTTTAAAAGCCATGCTAATAGATGTAAGGTGCTATCTCATTGTGGTTTTGATATACATTTCCCTGTGATTAACATCTTTTCGTGTGTTTGTAGCCCTATTTTGTATATTTTCTTTGGAGAAATGTCTGTTGAAGTCCTTTGCCCATTTAAAAATCAGGTTATTTTTGTTGTTGACTTTTAGGAGTTCTCTATGTATTCTGAATAATAATCTCTTATCAGATGTGTGATTTACAGGTATTCTCTCCCATCCCATGGGTGGCCTTTTCTGCTGATGTACGAAAGTTTTAATTTTTTTTTTTTTTGAGTCGGAACCTTACTCTGTCACCCAGGCTGGAGTGCAGTGGCACATGACGGCCACCCCAGCGTCAACCTGCTGGGCTCTGGTGATCCTTCCACCCCAGCCTTCCAAGTAGCCGGAATGACAGGCATGCGCTACCACGCCCAGCTAGTTTTTTATTTATTGTAGAGGCGCCGTAATGCCCAGTTGCCCAGGCGGGTCTCAAACCCGTGGGCTCAGGCCATCCACTCACCTCGGCCTCCCAAAGTGCTGGGATGACAGGCCAAGCCACTGAGCCTGGCCAGATTTTGAAATTTTGATGAAGTCCAGTGTATCTGTTGTTTCTTTTGTTGCCTGTGCCATGGGAGTGGTTTCAAGAAATCACTGCCAGATTCATGTCATGAAGCTTTCCCTCTGTGCTCTCTTCCAAGAGTTGCTGCCCCCTCCTTGGCCACCCCCTCTTTTTCACAGCCCGGCTTTGTGCTCAAGCCTTCGTCTCCACCATGTGCCTCTTCAGGGCTCCAGGGACTCAAGCACGACCCTTGGGTCCGCAGGCTCATAGTCCACGGGCTGCCTTTCCTCCCGCATTCCTGCCCGATGCTCCACCTCGGTCCCTCACCCCCACCCTACCTGAGACTGGCCATGGCCCGTGACCGTCCCTCCTTGACTGTCACGTCCCCTTTCCTGCCCACTTCTGTGCACTCCCGCTCCAGCCTATCTCCAGCAGGCTGTCTTTGATCCTATCGCTTTTCTTTGATCCCTCTTACCGTCGTGGATTCATCAGACGACCCAGGATGACTGCTGTCCCCCACGGCCCACGCTTTCACACTAATTTTAGTATTTATTTATCCTCCCCCCAACTAATAGGATTTTGGCTGGGCACAAGGCCTTCTATGAAGGCTGCATTTCTCAGCCTCCCTCGCCTTTCCTTATTTATTTATTTTGGGTCTGGGTCCCATTCCATCACCCAGTGCAGCGGTATGATCCTAGCTCACCACAGCCTCGACCTCCTGAGCTCAGACAACTCAGCCTTCCTAGTAACTGGGACAACAGGCGTGTGCCACCATGCCTGGCTAATCTCTTGAGTTTTTTGTACAGATGCAGTCTTGCTATGTTGCCCTTGCTGGTTTTGAACTCCTGGGCTCAAGCGACCCTCTTGCATAATCCCAGAGTGCCGGGATTGCAGGTGCTCCCTTGCCTTTATACAATGAAGTACAGGCCAGTGGGAAAAGATGAAATGATGGGTGTGGCTGTTTCAGCCGGTCTGTGAGGAGGAGCCTGTTTCCGGCCTCCTTTTTCTCCTTCTGGCTGGTGGCAACTAGCTGGAGAAGCCACCGTGGCCCAGTGGGTGACCTTGAATTCAGGATGGCAGAGCACCAAGATGGAAGGAGCCTGGGTTCTTGACAATTTGGGAAGTGCTATCCCAACTCTGGCTTGGACTTTTTCCTTGAGACAGAGAGATAAATTTTTATTTCGTTTCTGATTCTGTTTTCCGGTCTCTTTGTCATAACTGCGGAATGAGTCCCTGCCACCAAACCCACTAGCATGCCTGTGACAGTGCCTGCATGTTGTGCCTTCCCACCTGCTACCAAAAAAGGGTCTACCCAACTCAGGCTGGGTGGGCTGAATTCCTGGAAATAGCTCCCAGGATTCCACACATAACCCTGAAGCCTGGGAACATAATGAGCTGTTCCTTCTGTGGTGTGTTGAGTCTTATGGCACAGTTGTGTTTGTTTGTTTGAGTTAGAGTCTCACTCTGTCGCCCAGGCTGGAGTACAGTGCTACGCTCTCGTTAACTGCAGCCATGACTTGCTGAGCTCAGGTGATCCTTCCGCCTCAGCCTTCCAAGTAGCCAGAACTGTAGGTGCGTGCTACCACACCCAGCTTATTTTTTGATTTATTGTAGAGATGAGGTCTCACCAAGTTGCCCAGGCTGGTCTCGAACCCCCAAGCTCAGGCAATCCTCTCACCTTGGCCTCCCAAAGGGCTGGGATTGCGGGCTGAGCCACCGCACCTGACCCACAGTTGTGTTTTATGACACACTAAAAAGGGGCCACTTTCTAGGAGGGCCTAGTCTGGTCATGTGAGCCCATAAGTACAGAGAACCATCTCTGGCAGAAGACATAAGAGAGACTGGAAGCGAGAGACGGATGAAATGCCGTAGCTGACTTGAAGATGAAGACTTGGATGATCTCACAAGCAGATTCTCCCCAGAGCCCCCAGAGAGGCAGCCCTGCCCAAACCTGACTCCTGCCTTGAAGACTGAAAGCAGAGAGCCCTGATGAGCTATGTGGTGAAGACAGAGAAGATAGCCGTGAGTTGTTTTAAGCCTCTAGGTCTGTGCTGATGTGTTATGATAGGAGCCCGGTGAGGCCCAGCTCTGCCCCTGTGCTCCGAGCTCTGTCCTCAGGAGGCTTCAGTTCCTGCTGCCACCTGTTTCTTCCTTTCCTGGCTCATTCCCCTCAGGTGACAGGCAGCACATAAGGTGACCTTTTTTGGGAAGCCCTCTCCTAATTCCACCCCTTCCTCTAATCACCCTCTGATTTTCCTGCTTCTCTCTTCCACAAAACTCCTCTGAGTTGCTGCCCAACTCAGTCGCAATTCCTGTCATTTCAGGCACCAAAATGTGTTCAGAATGTAGCACTCCTTCTCCCCTGTGCTGCTACAGCCCTAGTCTTCACTAGTCCTCTTCACTGCCCGTGGAAAACAGAATGCAACCCACACTCCTCCGTGGCCCGCAAGGCCCTTTGTGCCCCGTGGCCAGGCCCCTGTCTGTTTCTTGACCTCATCGCCCACTCTCTTCTTTGCTCCTTAATCTCCAGCACATGTATGTTTGTTGCAGCTCTACTCACCATTGCAAAAACATGGAACCAACCGCGTTGCCCATCGAAACTGGACTGGATAAAAAAAAGATGTCGTACATATACACAGTGGAATATTATGCAGCCATAAAGAAGGACAAATATATGGACTTCGCAGCAATTTGGATGGATTTGGAGTCGATCATGCTCGGTGATTTACTGCAGAAACAGGGAACAGAGTTCCATATGTTCTCACTCATAAGAGGACCTTGAACAATTGTCATGCTATAAGAAAGCGATTGGCAGTCATAGGAGACTGCGGGCGGGGTGGGGGGTGGGACTGGCAGTTGAGGGAAGCTGCTAGGGGAGGGAGGGTCATACCTCATCAACAGGGGAGGGAGGACCATACCTCATCAACAGGGGTACCTGCATGATCAATGTTTGTATACCTAACCCTGAATTGTACCCCACATCTTTATAATAAAAATTTTTAAAAATCTCCAGCCACGCTGACTTGCCTTCAGTTCCTCAAACACCCCAGCACACTCCCGCCTCAGGGCCTTTGCAGGTGCTGCTCCCGCAGCCTGCAGCACCTGCCCCCAGAGCCTCGCAGGCTTCCTCCTGGTCATCACTCACACTGCAAGTCAGATGACCCCTTCCAAAGCCCTCCCTAGCTAAGGTAGGGCCCCCTCTTCCTGTACCACGATTCTCCACTCAATTTATCTCAAAGCGCTGATCAGGACCTGAAATTACCTCATTTTTACATTTTTATGTAAATTTTAAAGTGTGCATTAAGTGTCTCCTGTTGCTGAATGTGCGCTTCAAGAGGGAAGAGACCCTGTTCCGCTGGCTGTTCTTTTTTTTATTTGAGTAGGAGCCTCACTGGATTCTCCTGGAGTCTCACTGGCTAGAGTGCAGTGGCACACTCAGGGCCACCGCAGCCTTGACCTGCTGGGCTCAGGTGATTCTTCCGTCTCAGCCTTGCAAGAAGCTGGGACTACAGGCATGCACCACTACACCCGGCTAATTTTTTTGTTTTTTTTTTTAATAATTGGAATCTCACTCTGTCGCCCAGACTGGAGTGCAGTGGCACGCTCCCAGCCACCAAAGCCTCTACCTGCTGGGCTCCGGCAATCCTTCCGCCTCAGCCTTCCAAGGAGCAGGAGCTACAGGCGTGCGCTACCACGCCCGGCTAGTTTTTTTGAATTATTGTAGAGACAAGGTCTCACCAAGTTGCCCGGGTGGGTCTCGGCCCCTCAGGCTCCCAAAGTGCTGAGATTACCGGCTGAGCCACCGAGCCCAGCCTAGTTTTTAAAATTTATTTTAGAGACAAGGTCTCACCAAGCTGCCCAAGCTGGTCTCAAACCCCTGATTACAGGCATGAGCCACCATGCCCGGCCCGCTGGCTGTTGTATCCCCAGCAGCTCTGCCTGGCATGTAGGCATTGTGTAGTAAATATCTGTTCGTTTCACTGGCCATCTCTTCTTGAGTTCTGACCTCATCCGTGCCTTGCCAGTACTGTTGTCTCCTTACTACTGGTCTCCGCCTCTAGCTACAAAGGCTTGACCTCACCATCCTCTGCTTAACATCCCTTCATGGCTCCCTACTGCCCTAGGATAGCCTCAGAGGATGTCCTTGGCTATCCTCTGTCAGTCTCTCCAGCCTCACCTGTTATCTTTTCTGACCTGAAGTTTCATGGTAGGTAATTCTTGTCCTTTACTCCCCACCCCGCATGCCAGTTCCTGTCTCTGTTGCTTTGCTACTGCAGTACCTTCTTTCTGGGGCCCTCCTCATAATCTTGCCTGGCACACTTCTTCCTTTAAGATTCACCAAGGATGTGACCTCTTCCAGGAAGCCCTCCCTGATCCACTCCCGCAGCTCACTGGTGCTTCTTCCGTTTGCTTGTCTATCTGCCCACAAGCCCAGTAGCTCCTTGGAAAAGCTTCTTGGGCACCCACAGAGAAAGTATAACATTAGGGATGCTTGTTCACAGAGCAAGCGAATAACTGAAAATCGGTTCAGGCTCTCAGATGATTTCAGGTGACATATGCCCATGACATAAATAACAAGAAATGCAAGGGAGACAGTCACTCCCTTCGCATCTCCTGATCTGATAGAGACAGCCTCAGTTTGGCAATTGTTTTATAAGTGAAGCGGTGACTACTATGTAGCGTTTTTAGTCTGGGTGTAACTTGGTGGAATGGGTAACCCTGTTCACTGCTGCTGGGCCCCCTTGGGCCAGAAACCCTACTTGCTGGTTCTTAGCAGATGCATGACTCGGTCACTCAAGCTACTCAGAGCCAGGCTGTGGAGCAGCCCGCCTGGCTCCCAAACTCGGCTTTGCTCCATACTGGCTGTGACCTCAGGCAAGCATCTCAGCCCATCTTTGCCTCAGGTTCCTCATCTGTAAAATGGGCTGTGTGGGTGGAGGAAGTGAAGCATGAGGAGCTTTGCTGGGAGCCTGGCACACAGTGGCTGCTGGGTACGTCATTGTGGGTGTGTAAAGGGGCTCTCAGTCACTGTCAGGGAAGAAAAAGTGAGCCTGACGTGTTCTAGTGTCTTCTAACGTCCTCTCTACGCAGTGTCACAGTACAGGGTCCCTGCTCTAGAGGGCCGGGTGCCAGGGATTGCAAGCTCTGTGGCTGCTGTCTTGAAGTTTGTAACACTTTTACCTTTGAATTTGTGTCTGAGGATTTTCTGAGTTGGAGTCACAGTCTGTCGCCCAGGCTGGAGTGCAGTGGCACACTCACGGCCACTGCAGCCTTGATCTGCTGGGCTCCCGCGATCCTTCTGCCTTAACCTTCCAAGTAGCTGGAGCTACAGACACGCACCACCATGCCCGGCTAATTTTTTGATTTATCGTAGAGATGAGGTCTCACCAAATTGGCCAAGCTGGTCTCAAATTCCTTTGGCTCAGGCAGCCCTCTCACCTTGGCCTCTCAAAGATTATAAGCGTGAGCCACCACGCCCAGCCAAAACTTTAAAAAATACGTTTACATGAGTTTAGAAAGAACTGATTCTAAGAAAAATATTAAGTAGGTAACAGCACAGGCAGTGGGAAAATATGGCAAACACCCAAGAAGGGAATATTCAAAAGAGATAAACTTGAACTTCCTGATCTCTTGCTTGCTTGTGCTTTAGAACTGTTTGATTCGCCACCTCATGGCAATAGTGAAATTACAGGACTGCAGGATTTTTTTTTTTTTGAGTGGGGAGACAATTTAACATCAATGGAGTGATTTTTACTTTGCCAAAAAATGAGAGCAAGGTCATTAGTTAGAATTTCCCACAAAGCATTTTTAATGCATTGCAGACCATTTAAACAATTCCAAAGAAGTCCTAGAAAAAAGGATTTATGTCATGGGCATATGTCACCTAAAATCACCTGAGAGCCTGAACCAATTTTCGGTCACTTGCTCTGTGAACAAAAGAAGAGCAGAGGATGTGAAATCTTTCATAAATCTTCAATTATCTGAACTTTCCTGAAACCTGGAGGGACTACCACCTCTCCGTGCAACTGGGACTGGCTTCGTAGGCACGCAACCAGTGATCCCTGCTCAGAGGGCCCCTGTGCTGTGGATTGCAAGCTCTGTGGCTGCTGTCTTGAAACTGGTATCACTTTTATCTTTGAATTTGTGTTTTGTAAGTGAAGTCTGGGACAATAGGCATGCACTGGGGACTTGGAGCTTTGCCTCACATGCTGCCTCCACCTACCACCTCTCTGACTTTCTATTGCCTGTGACCCTGCACCCTGTCCCCAGACCCTGGGCCTGCCCTCTGCCAGGGTACATTATATCTGAGGGGGAACCAGAAGCCATTGGGCCTGAGCAGCTATACCCTTCCTCCAAGTATCTCTGTGCCCATGAGTGCTCCTTCAGCTGGCTCTGAGCCTGGAAACCTGCTGCTGATTAATGTCAGGCCTCCAGCAGTTTACTGATATATCTAAATATCCACCTCTGCTATCTCTACAACAACAAATTAGCCAAGTGTGGTGGTACTTGTGAGTTCCAGCTACTTGAGATGCCAAGGTGGAAGAATTACCTAAGCCCAGGCTGCGGTGAGCCATGACGGTGCCACTGCCTTCTAGCTTGGATGGCAGCATGAGACCCTGATACAAAAATCAAATAAATGAATAAATATTCACCGCAAATATGCACTTGCATTCCCCCACGTTCCAATGCAGCATGAGTTTATGTTAGGAAATGTGTTTGTTTTTGTTACCTACTGTCGCACAACAAACCGTCTCCCAAAACTAGCAGCTTAAAACCCTAACGTTTATTCACTTATTATCTCACATGATCTCTGTGGGTCAAGAACCTGGGAGTGGCTTAGCTGGAAAATTCTGGTTCTGGAGATTGCAGTCTGGATCTGGGCCCAGTGGAGCTGTCCATATCAGAGGACTTGACCATGGCTGGAGGAGACGCTTCCAAGGTATGAGCATGGCTGTTGGCAGGAGACTTGGCTGACTCTCCATGGGCCCTCTCCATAGGGCAGCTAGCTTCACCCAGTGATTTGAGAGACAGCAATAGCAGCCCCATCACTTTCTGTTTGTTAGACGTGGCTTACGAAGTCTAGCTCACCTTCAAGGAGGAGCTTAGGTTTTACATCTTGAAGGAAGGGTATCAAAGACTTTGGGGATATATTTTAGCAAGAAATTTCCAAATTAAAATAATTGCAAGGCCTCTGTCAGAAAAACTCTAAAGCTTGATTAATTTTGGTTTATTTTATCACTTTTTTTAGAGGCAGGGTCTTGCTATGTTGCCAGAGACTGAAGTGCAGTGGTGCTTTCTTTTTCTTTCTTTCTTTTTTTTTTGAGTTGGAGTCCCACTCCATCACCCATACTGGAGGGCAGCGGCA
>NW_007258815.1:91372-103429 GCF_000164805.1 Carlito syrichta
CCGAACTCCTTTCCCCCCTACCTCCACTCATTCTGCTCCTGCCACAATGTCTGCCTGCTGTGTCATGTCTGTCTGACATGCCCCAGGGCCTTTTCCCTTGCTGTTCCCTCTCTCTGGAATGCTCTTGCCCCAGCATCTGCATTGGTCTCTGCTCAAATAGCGCCTTTCAAGGAGACCTTCCCCACCTCTCCCTCCCCTGCCTCTGTCCCTTCCCCTGCTTATCCCTATTCTTCACACCTGTCACGCTTGCCAGAACAGAGGATCCTGGTGAGATGGGCCACACTTGCTAGAACAGTGTTTATTGCTATTTTCCCAGGGCCTAAATTGCCTGGTACAGAGTAGGCACTTAATAAATGTATGGGGTTGACGTGAAGAATTGGTGATAATGGTGGCCCTCCAAAATCTACAGCACTTTACAATACGATAAAGTAAAAGTTGCCCCTGATGGTGTGCCTACCTCCAGGGCATTGGGCACCTGCCAAGCATCCTTGACCTCAAATCCTCACAAAGCCCTGGCCAGGCAGGCATCACTGTCTCATCATAACAGGAGAAGACCAAGGCTCAGAGAAATCAGGTACCTTGTCTGAGAAATCCCAGGCATCCTGGGCCAGTCCTCGGTTTCCTCTAGTGCGGCAGTGAGGAGGTGAAGTATAAACAATAGGTAAGAATGCACCAGCCCAGGGCCAGGCTGGAGGAGGTGCAGGAACTGTGTGTTGCAAGGGGCAGTGGGTTAAGAGAGGGTCTGAGAGTGACACCAGTGTGTGGGTAAGACATGAGAACGTTTGAGCATGTCTCGGTGAGAAAGAATGAGTGGGCATTAAAGCCACCCATGAGTTGTGCCCTCGGAGGCAATCTCACTTCATCGCCACATTAGGGTGTCTGAGGGACTGGGAAGGGACTGAACTCCAAATGGATCAGAGACCTAAATGTAAAACCTCAAACTATAACAACCTTAGAAAATACAGGAGATACTCTTATGGAAATTGGAACTGGCAACCAATTCCTGATTAAAACCCAAAGTGCCCATGCCATAAGAGATAAGATAGACAAGTGGGACCTCATCAAACTGAGCAGGGAGATAGCCCACAGACTGGGAAAAAATATTTGCTAACTCTATGTCTGACAAAGGCCTAACATCTAGAATCTACAAGGAACTCAAATGTGTTGAAAAGAAAAAAACAAACAGCCCCATTACAAAGTGGGCAAAAAATATGAATAGACAGTTCTCAAAAGAAGAAATATGAGCCGCCAACAGATATATGAAAAAATGCTCAGGCTCACTAGTCATCCAAGAAATGCAAATTAAAACCACACTGAGATACCACCTAACTCCAGTCAGGATGGCCATCATCAGTAACTCAAAAAATAACAGATGCTGGAGAGGATGTGGTGAAAAGGGAACACTTCTACACTACTGGTGGGAGTGTAAACTAGTACAGCCTCTGTGGAGAACAGCCTCTGTGGAGAACAGTGTGGTGATTCCTAAAACTTCTAAAAATCGACCTTCCATATGACCCTGCAATCTTCCTACTGGGAATATACCCAGAAGAACACAAATCACTATAAAAAAGATACCTGCACATGTATGTTTATCACAGCATTGTTCACAATAGGAAGAACATGGAACCAACCGTGCTGCCCATCAAAAGAGGACTGGGTAAAAAAAATGTGGTACATATACACAGTGGAATGTTACGCAGCTATAAAGTACAAAATCATGAACTTTGCAGCAACCTGGATGGACTTAGAGTCTATAATACTGAGTGAACTTTCATAGAAACAACTATCACATGTTCTCACTCATAAGTGGACCTTGAACAACTATCATAATACTGTAAGAAAAGGATTGACAGTAGCGGGAAACTGTGGGGACATGAGGGGGGCGGGGAGATGGAATTGGCAGTATTGGGAGTTTGCCTGGGGAGGGGGGACACATCTCATCAGCAAGGGTACCTGCAGAGTGAATATTTGTGTATCTAACCCTGAATTGTACCTCACAATTTTAAAATAAAAAAATTTTTAAATGAAAAATATGTATTCTAACTTTGCCTTTCGGATGGTATTTATATTTTCCTGACTCTGATTCTTTGTGCTATTTATAATGTTCCTCTATCTATTACACATTTTTATTTTAAATGGCATCAAATCCTGGGTGACATGAGCCAGGGCATAGACTCCTTAGAACATAAGATGGTGTAAAGGTGACATAAGGGATTCCTAAACAAGGATGGGGCTCTGAAAAGGAAGGAATCTCTTTGTCTCTGCTGGCATGTAGGGTCTCCTGGAAATAGTGAGAGACAGAAACTTCAGTGATGAGGGGGATTTCAATGGTGGAAGGTGGTGGGTGTGTCTGTTACACAGTGTGAAGATTATCACGTGACTTTGTAAGACTGTCTTATTAAGGTTCCCTGAGAAACAGACGTCAAGATGCAGTTTATGTGCAGAAAAGTTGTCAAGACAGATATTGCTCTCCAGAGAGCAAGATTGAGGGAAATGGAGTTGGACTGAGGAAGAAAGTGGACTTTGAAGTAGCTGAAAAGGTCTTGCCCTGTGTGGAGCTGTGACCCTCCCTCATGCTGTCTCTACGTGAGGCAAGGGGACCAGGCCTCTGTAACTCGCCATCGCTATCATTGGGTGAGAACTGCCCTCGGAAGGGGGCATGTCCTCAGGTAAGGCAGCTCCTGGCAGCCAGGCAGATTTCTGGGGGGGCATCTCATCTGTCTGCACCAGCAGTCAACAATACTAGCTGAAGGGTGCAGACAGGACCCAGCATACAACGGGGTGTCGCATGGCATCTGATCTTAGTGGCTTACACACACACAATTCTGGCAACTCTCAGTCAAAAGCAGTATCACCTTGCATTCACCCTAGAAACCACAGGGTGCTCTGTAACTCATGTCTGCAAGTATTATCTATTGTTCTATGTGTTGCATTTAGAATACGTTTGATGGTAACATCCTGGGCCTTGGTCTGAAGATAATTCTTCCAAGCCTCATAAGCTTCTGTTCTTATTACCTAGTGAACTCTGAATGAAGGTAAACTGAAGACGTGTGTCTGGTCTGCAAGTGAGGCTGAAATTCTCAGCTTCGTGTAGAAGGGCTCTGTAGCTAAAACAGTACATGATAATTCTTAAACACCTAATATGCTACTGAGACTTAAATGAAGCTATATAAGAAAGGGCCAGGCATAGTGGCTCAGGCCTGTAATTCCAGCACTTTGGGAGGCCAAGACAAGAGGATTGCCTGAGCCCAGGGGTTCGAGACCAGGTTATGCAACTTGGTGAGATCTTGTCTCTACAGTATATCAAAAAAATTAGCCGGGTGTGGTAGTGTGCACCTGTAGTTCTGGCTACTTGGAAGACTGAGATGGAAGGATCACCTGAGCCCAGTAGGTCAAGGCTGCAGTGGCAGTACAGCTTGGGCAACCAAGTGAGACTCTACCTCAAAAAAAAAAGAACTCATTAAGTTCCCAATAAATAGAAATGTTTTCCATTTAAACATGCCATAGGTATATGCTATTGATAAATAAGAATGATATTCTTATTTCTAGAACAATTATACATATGAAAAAGGAAAAATTTTGAGAGAAAAACATCAAAATATTGTTTTATAAATATGTTGGCATTATGAGTAACTTTTTAAAATGTTTTTCCAACATACTTTAATAAAATGTATGTTTTGTGATGAAAATGACTCAATCTGTAGAAAACATTTTAGCTAAATTGTGGAAATAAAATCTGCCAAAAAATAAGTTTTAAGGCATTAGAAAGAAATTATCATAGAATAATTATAATACCTATGATAAACAACTCTTATTATAGCCTTTTAGAAAGTGTGCTGGGAAAAGTTATAGTAACATATCTTTCTTAAGCTTATTTATTTATTTTATCTTTTAAACATATTTTTTTATTTTAAAATTGTGGGGTAAAGTTCTTAAGCTTATTTATAAATTTATTGACTTAGACCATCTTTGTAGTGTTAGTATCCACACTCAGTTTGGTGTGCATAAGGCAGTCATTACATTCAAACCACACAGTATATTACATCACATCACAGAGCTCAGAGTGAATATGGCAAGAAATATGTGCCTGCGAATCAGACTGCAGGTAATGAATTCAGTGAATAAGTGAAATTGACTGGTACGCTTAATGGAAATGAAAACACGTCACCACGAAAGTGCAGTCGGAGAAAACTTAACTGGAGGCTGGTTGTCCACCCCAGGAGCCAGGAGGCCAGTGGAGGATTCTGAATTCTTCAAGTGGACTTTATGGCTAGAGATGTGTGGTCAGCATAAAATGCACACTGGATTAACATCAATTTACAGAATTAGTACAAAAAATCACGCAAAAGTCTCGATCATTTTTATATTGACTACATGGGGAAATCGTCATACTTAGGCTATATTACATTAAGTGAAGTATGCCACTAAAATAAAATTTGTTTGTTTTATGTTTTTAAATAAGGATGCTAAAAGCTTAAGGTCACGTTAGTTTAGACATAAATTGCTTATGTACTTGGCAGCTCTGACGTAAAGTTAGAAATTTCTAATGCTAGCATAGCTGAAATGGTTGTCCTTTATTATAAACATTGTCCTTATCTTTCACATTCCCAGCTCAAATAATTAAAGTTCAGAAGCATACAAACTTCTGGTATTAAAATAATTAGGTGTTTGGCTGAATCAAATGAACCAATTATTTATTCTAAAATAATGAATGAGGACAGAGTTATTTTTAACCTCTGAGCATGTGACTTGTCCCATTTTTTCTCTTCTAATATAATGAATAATTCTGCTAGTAAATGAGATATCAAAATAGTACAGGAAAAAATTATATATAGTAAGATTCTCAGTGGAAAAGCAACAAAAATTAACATGGAAAATGCGATTACAGCTTTTAAATAATATATTGGGACCCAGGATACTGATTAATACTAAAGTCTTAAATGATGCAAATACAGAAGCTGGTGGTTTCAACTCAATTTTCACTATAAAATGACATAAATGAAAGAAATCTAAAAGGCAAGATGCCACCACCTAGCATAAGAGAACAAAATTATCTTGTATGTTTCCTATTACCTGCTGTGCTAATATGATGTCTGTAGAGTATGTGCTTGAGTTGTTTTAAAATCCAACCTAATAAGATGATTGTGTAGTTTACTGATATTTGCACTTTAATTAAGGGGAAAAAGAAAATAAATAAATAAGTGTGTTTACATGTATAACAGAATTTAATTAAATCCATTTAACCGGAATTCTGAGGTATCAAATGTAGTTTCATGTTATATAAAACATTTACCCTTCTCAAGCATTGCGGTGATTTAACACACTAGTGATTTAAATTGCAGTTTTCGTAATTTACATATGTTAAGCACATACAACTCCAAAAAAAGAACTCAAAAATCGATTGACCTACATATCAAAAATTCTGGTCCCATCAACACAGGAAGAACAAATTAATGCCTTTGAGCGAGGGATGGGCCCCACTTTTGCATAGGACCTTGATCTCCACCTCTGCTGTAGCCATTTCTCAATCAGTGAGGTCATTATTCAAGGTACAGATGTGAACCCAGAGTTGTCTATTGTGCTTTCCTCATCTCAGTGCAGTGCTCCTGCAGCCTGAGTCTCCTCTGAGCTCTTTGAAATGAGGCCAAAAAATGTATCTAAATGACACCATTTACTAAGGAGAAGAAAAGATCTTTCTCTGGTATGTGTTGGAGTTAATAATATTTGTTAGGCGTCTCATTTATATACCCTGCCATAGCAACATTGTAGGTAAGCTTATAATTTTGAAAGTCTAGGCTGGTATTAATTTATCAATATCTGGTGGTGTGTGGAGGAAGGAGACAGATAAGAAAGCCATCTGCAAAGACAATGTGAGTTTACAGTGCACCCTTAGGGAGACTTTCAAAGCACGTCTCTAATATCCTGTGTTAAAAATTGTTGAATGAACAGAGATGAACCCAGCACCACATTTCAAAGACAAAGGGGTTAATATAGGAAATAAAACAAAAATTGTAAACCATCAACTTAACAGTTCAAGGATTTGGAGGTGAAATTGAATTCAAAACTGTGATTCTGTGTTTTCATTTAGAAAGCTATTTTGGACAAGGGAAATCAGTCCTAGGTGGGTTTCCTATGCTTTGTAGACATAAAATAGTTTTTCTCTCTCTCCTGAATAATTTCAACCTTTATCATCACACCAAGATTTCCCATTCGGTTTGGAGAACTACCTTTTGAAGATTTTCAGACAGCTAATTCAGTCTGCACTGGGAGTAAAATGTAGGTCAGTTACATAGAAGGGTACATTATTTATAATAGTGATACTATCAAGCTCCATATCATTTAATCATTTATTGATGACTTAATATAATGTGTCATTCATTTTTCTATGGTTGAGATACCATAGAAAGAGAAGATATATTCTCTTATCAGTTGTTCATTTGCAGAATAACTGATGCCTAGACTTTTGACTCCCTTTTTACCAATTATATTTAAAGACTTAAATAACCTCTGATAGGTAAATAATAATAATTTGTGTTCAAGCAAATTCTGACATAAATATATTATTAATTAAATACAAAGTATGCAATTTAATAGTTCTGGCATACTATTTCAAGAGTCATATGCAACAGTTTCTTAATACATGCTAACTTATCTCAAAGACTATAATTAATTTTACTAGGCATTATTGCTTCATTTCCACTTGAAACATTTTTCTTGAAGGAATACACACAAAACTAAATAAAATACAAGATTAAGCCATCACAAATAACCCTGAGCACTATGAAATATTAAGTTTGAACAAATTATATTATTCCTTATGCCATTTGTCAAAATGTCAAAATATCAGAACCTGAGAAAAAGAAATTAAAGTTTAGTTTTTTAATTTGAACTTTATAAGAAGCAGCTAGCTGCTAGTTGTCAATGAATTCTGCTGGTAGCAGACAACGTTCTGTGTGTGTTGCCTATCCCATCTCCATCTTCGTATAACTAATGTTTTATATGAGATTTCACATTATTCTTCCTTTCTCTATGAAGCATTCAATGCTGAAATCAAGGAAGTGACAATGTCTTTTTCAGGGAGAGATAATATAAGTTAGCAGTTTAATGGTATTTTAAAGTGATTAGGGAAATTTGTTCTTTATAAATAGGGGTGTGTGGAATCTGGACTACTACTTTGAAAATATGCAATAGAGCAAAAAGCACAAATCTAGAAATTAGCACCAGTGTGCAAAGGTACAATCGTGAGATTAATCATTTTCAGACATATTACTTTTCTACAATTTTATCAAGTTTGGATCCAAATAAATTGAGGATAATTTTACGTTACATACTGTATTCTTAAAAGTATTAAGTTGAGAAGACAATTAGTATTCCAAGGAATATAAATTTTTCAAATGAAGGGTTCTGCCCAAACTGGAAATCAGTCAAGCTGCTCTCTAAAAATATCAAACCACTGTTTCTAAAATAATGAAAATAGGGTTTTTTTTCTACTGGATTTAGACGGTTTCTGTGTTCTTAACCTATTTTTTACAATCAAGTCATGTGGGTGTGTATGTACGTAGTTAGTTGTATGTGACATGTAAGTTATTGATCTTTGTATCTTTTGTTTATTTCCTCTAAATCCCTTCAAGTGCTCGTTAGAGTCAATGAATAAACTGTGTAACTTTAGTAACATGCTGTGATATTCACCACAAAATGATACTTTGAGAATGTTAAAATTAAATATATTATGTTGTTGGGGTTTTTAGGGGCTGGGGGGGGATTTCAATCCTAAAACTATTTTACTTGAGTTGTCAAATATTTTTCTTAAAAATTTACCGATTCTGAATGAACTTTACAAAAATGGTTTTTATTTATCTTTGTGTGGGAGGTCCCCTGGGGGTGTTGCCAACTAAAAACATGAATTTATCTCCCATTATTGGAAAGTTGCCATTATAAGACTTTTTAAATCCATACTTTATGACTCCAAGCTGTGAAACTGTGAACATTTTCCAATATCATATTTTAGAATTATGACAGAATATCACTTAGATAATAGGCAGATAGTTTCAATAAATAGATTAGAAGAAAGAGAGAGAGACAGAAGAGAGAGACAGAGAGAGAAAGAAGTGCAAACCAGAAAATTTACACTTTCTATTTCTTCTAACCATGGTATCCAAATTCCCATGAGGGCCACATGATAACTCATGTCACAGAAAACTGCCTCTTCTTACTTTAGGATTTAGCTTCAGAAGCAGTATCAAAGCTCCAATATTATTTATTCCCATGATTTTTTCTCATCGTGCTTACAACTGAAACCAAACAGAAGATACTATTTCACTACATACCTAATGGAGGAGTTAAGTGAATAAAAATTTGTGTTACAAAATCCTTTGTTAGGATGGTTATTCAAAGCTAATTTCTTAATTGTATAGTCTTCTATTTAAAATCCTAGAACTATATATTGAATGTCTTGCAATAGTTCCTTCATTTTAATTAAGAAGCTGCATATTTGTACAGAGTCATTGCATCAGAATTATAGCATCTCATGAAGATAGAATGCATAATTCGTGAGCTTATAAACTGGGTTTAAATCTTGGGTTTCCAAATAATTGCCAACTGTATATATGACAAAGGTCTAACATCTTGTACTGCAAGGAACTCAAATATGTCAAAAGGAAAAAACCAACACCCACCCCTATTAAAAGTGGTCCAAAGACATGAATAGACACTTCTCAAAAAGATGTATATGCAGCCAACAGATACATGAAAAAGTGCTCAGCCTCAGTAATCATTAGAGACATGCAAATCAAAACCACATTGAGATACCACCTAACCCCAGTGAGAATGGCCATCACTAATAAACAACAACAGATGCTGGTGAGGATGTGGAGAAAAAAGAATACTTCCACATGGCTGGTGGGAATGCAAACAAGTGTAGCCTCTTTGGGAAACACTGTGGTGATTTCTGAAAGAACTGAAAATTGACATTCCATATGACCCAGCAATTCCCCTATTGGGAATATACTCAGAGGAACGCAAATCATTCTACAAAAAAGATACCTGAACACACATGTTTATTGCAGCACTATTCACAATAGCAAAAACACGGAACCAACCGTGCTGCCCATCGAAACTGGACTGAAGTTTTTAAAATGTGGAACATATACACAATGGAGTATTAAGCAGCCATAAGGAAGGACAAATATATCAGCTTTGCAGCAAATTGGATGGATTTAGAGTCTATCATACTCAGTGATCTATCACAGAAACAAAGAACAGAGTACCATATGTTCTCACTCATAAGGGGACCTTGAATAATTATCATAATACTATAAGAAAGGGATTGGCAGTAGTGGGAAACTGCCAGTAGAAGGGGGATGGGATTGGCAGTTGAGGGAAACTGCCGGGGGGGGGGGGACACACCTCTTCGACAAGGGTACCTGCATAATGAACGTTTGTGTACTTAACCCTGAATTTTACCCCACATCTTTAAAATGAAATCAATCAGTCAATCTTGAGTTTCCTCCTTACAATCCTACATATAATATGCTTTATGAGCCATAGTGCACTCCATTTTTTGTATGGAAAGACATCAAGTTGGTGATGATCTTTGAATGATAGCTGGAGAAATGCCTTTATATCACTTGATACAGTGATATGCATGTGTTAGGCACCATTAAATCATACTTATGATGATAGCTACTGGGGAAGAAACAATTTTTGGACTCCGACCTCACCATTTTAACTATCCTATAGTCTTTGATTCGCTCTTCTTTCCAATCTGTTTTACAAAGATAATAAACTAAATTCCTCAATTAGAGACTTCTTCACGTCATTCCTGTCCTGAAAAACTCTAAATCTCTGTCTTTCATGGCCCCCTATTTTCTGAACCATCTTACATCTTTGAAACTATCTCTCTGCAACCAGTCAAGTTTTCCTCTATTGGATCAATATCCTCATTGTCCAACAAACATGTCATGCTAATCTGTTTTAGCTCAATCTATTTCTATGACTTTAAGAAAGATTTTCTCCTTGTTTTCAGTTTCCAAATGTGTTTGCATTTAAAACCCATTTGAAACTCTGTCAGCTCCTGAACACACTCCCAAATGATTGCACCTTAGTTGTTCTTTACATTCTGAATTTCCTAAAGCAACAATCTCTTCTGTCTCTGATTTTTATTTTGTTCACTAACTTATTGTTCTGTGCATGATGTTTGGGCATCAATCTTCACTTCCCTCAAAGTCTAGGAACTCCAAAGCACATGGACAGTTTCATCAGCTCCCTTTATATATATTTACAACACCACCTTCAGACTGGAAGGATGCTCCTGCTCCTTTGCCTGAGAAAGTGCTATAATCTAGGTATCTTGTGACTTTTTAAATGTATTCTTCCATCTTATAAAAAAAAAAAGTGCATCTCTTACCTATCCTAGATCTTATGATGATGGCTATATTTAGGTATTAAGTGACTAATTTGGGGGCAGGAAATCCTTCTTTAAATAAGGTTATTTTCAATTCATTGCTATCCACAAAATTGAAGGAGCAACCATCAGAAGGTCAGATGATAGATTGCTGGTGATCGTTTTTTCAAGATAATTCACTATGCAGTGTTTCAAAGCATAATTCAGTTGAATGCAATTCAGTTCAGTTTTTCTTTAAAAAATGTTTGCAGGATGCCAACTCTGAAAAATGATAATAATGGGAAAAAATGGAAGATAAAGGGAGGAACGGAAATAATTCATAAGTTAATTAACTGAGATAGGAATGACGGTATCAGCCTTATGAGAAGCTGAGGATAAAATATATACAAGGCAGAGTGAAGAAATTACTAAACATGCATCCAAGTAACCACGCTGCATCAGGCAAAAGACAGGCTAATTCAGATTGTTCCCAACAGGACAAGCACGAAGAAAACAAATTTGGGTTAAGTTTTAAACAATCAGGATGATTTCCATAATGGGGTAGATGTATGTAGAGTTCACTTGGGAGCTCAGAAGTTGGGCTGGTTGTTCTTGGCCCAGAAACTAATTGGCAAATCATAAGGTAACACATATACATCAAAATAATTTACCAAATTCTTCTGTTGGTTTAAAACCATACATATCATTAAATGCAAGGACTGTTTGGAGAATCAAACTTACAGAATTTATTTCTTGTTTTTTTATGTTTTCTTTAAAAAATAAAACATTGAATATACATCTGGATGAATTCTAAGCCATATAGCACCTTTTAAAAATATATGAATATTTGGAAAACATATAAGAATGCAGTTTGACAAAAAGATATTTCTTCAAAGGCAATTAAATGAATATTTTCCAATCAAATGTAGTTTTATAAAATGTGCAGTGAAAGTGACGATTCTAAAATGTAGACATTACGCATTTTCCAGCAAAACCCTACTGTTTCCTAATCACGGGGTGTGTCCTGGCAACAGGGAGAATGAAGTGTGTGGTAGCAGAATATCCCATCACCAATATCTTACCTGCTAGGTATCATTTTCATTCTGAGGGCCAAGTATGTGTGCTTGGGGTTGGACCTGGAGCAAAGTCATTAGAACCCAAGGAGAAGATGGGTTTGTGGATGGAAGGGGAGAGAGTCCCACAAGGCACCAACACAGGGTTCTCCTTAATTAATTAAACTTTGGACCGATGCCTGAAGTGCTTCACAAAGGAAAGAAGAGAGTGGAGACCAGAAAGAGAGAAAACTGCTTTATGATCCAGAATTCACTGTGATCCATTGTCAGGATGCATGGAAGATATGCCCCCTGCCCAACCTTGTCTAACATATAACAAAGCATCCACTGTGTACTTCCTGAATTAATAAGCAAAAAAATGAATTCATGATAAACAATGTAGTCACTTCCATGGAGACAATGGTGGCTCCTGAGGAATGAACTCCAGACTCTGGCCCTCAGGTGTTTCTATGCACCTGATTTGTGGTGGTTTACAAATACAAGAAGCAGCCGGGCTCGGTGGCTCAGCCTGTAATCCCGCGCCTTTGGGAGGCTGAGGTGAGAGGATTGCCTGAGCCCGCGGTTTCGAGACCCACCTGGGCAGCGAGACCTCATCTCTACAAT
>NW_007258815.1:103564-113745 GCF_000164805.1 Carlito syrichta
TGCACTCCAGTCTGGGCGACAGAGTGAGACTCCAACTCAAAAAAAAAACAAACAAACAAATACAAGAAGAGTTAAGATTCTATAAAAGTTACGTTGTAGGTATTATGTTGACTTAATGAATTTTATATGTATGAAGATATATATCTGCATGTATACAGAGGGTACCAGAAAAAGTCTACACATTTTAAGAAAGGAGAAACTGTATTGAAATTGTATACTGGCCGGGTGTGGTGGCTCAGCCTGTAATCCCAGCACTTTAGGAGGCTGAGATGAGAGGATTGATCCCGGGGGTTCAAGACCAGCGTGGGCAACTTGGTGAGACCTCGTCTCTACAATAAATCACAAAAACTAGCCAGACATGGTAGCGCATGCCTGGAGTTCCAGCTGCTTGGAAGGCTAAGGCGGAAGGATCACCTAAGCCCAGCAGGTCGAGACTGCAGTGGCCGTGAGCATGCCTCTGCACTCCAGCATGGGCGACAAGAGTGAGATTCCGAGAGAAAGAAAGAGGGAAGGAAGGAAGGAAGGAAGGAAGGAAGGAAGGAAGGAAGGAAGGAAGGAAGGAAGGAAGGAAGGAAGAAAGGAACGATCTTCAAAAAGTAATACATATATAACATCTCTTAAAATGTGTACAATTTTTGCGGGCACCCCCAGTATATTCAATGGTATTATATTGATTTCTTTTGTAAGGCTTGCAAATTAAGTCCTATCAAAAATATATAAAGAGATGTTTTGAGAGGGTTAAGAGAAAGGCTATGCCAAGGAGAATATGCTCCCTAACTAGTGTCTTCTTGGAAAAATGTAATATGGATACAAATCAATAATTTCTTTCAGGAAACACTGCTCTGAAATGTTAAGTCTAAGACATTCTCCCAACATTTTTGAAAGATTATTTTATTTTATTTTAGATTCAGGGGATATGGGTGCATGTTTGTTGCATGAACATATTGTGTACTGGTGAACACTGGATCCCGGATAACCCATTTCCCAGAGACTGACATTATACTCAGTATAATTCAAGTGATTTCTGAAGCCTATCTCCTACTCCATGCCTCTTCACTTTTTGTGTCCTCATGTCTATATGTTCGTCTTTGTGGTCACTCAGTGCTCATATATAAGTAAAACCAATTTTTTATTTGTCAAAAAATATGGGTTCTAACAAAGGGGTGTAATCAACTAGGAGTAGTGTAAATGCACTAAATTAATGAACACCGAAAGCTCTTAGCTTTCTGAGGGACATAACTGACATATACTCTCAAGTCCCAGATGGATGATATGTAAAACAAAATAAAACTTTTGAACACCACTTTAAAATGTATAGTTGGCTATCATGATAACAGAAAAAAATGTGTGTGTGTGTATATATATATATATTTTATTTTTTGAGTTGGTGTCTCATTCTGTTGCCCAGGCTAGAGTGCAATGGCACACTCACGGCCACCCCAGCGTCGACCTGCTGGGCTCTGGTGATCCTTTTGCCTCAGTCTTCCAAGGAGCTGGAGCTACAGATGCCGCTACCATGCCTGGCTAATTTTTTGATTTATTATAGAGACGTGGTCTCGCCAAGTTGCCTGGGCTGGTCTCAAACCTGCAGACTCAGGCAACCACTCATCTCGGCCTCCCAAAGTGCTGGGATCACAGGCTGAACCACCCACCCCGACCATATATTTATCTTCAAATGTAAACACATACCCCCCCCAAATCATATTCACTTTTGTGAAACTTAATCCCTTTCTTTTCATCCGCGGACCTGGAGCTAATGTTCTCATGAAACAAAATGCCCTACTGATCAATCGCAGCAGACAACTAAGTTGTACCACTTCGCTCACTGCAGGTGGCTGGTATCCCTGCCTGAGGTTGACTTTTCCCAGACATTGATTAGTGTTTCAGGATCCCAACCTGTGTGTCTCTAACTTCCCACATCCACCAATATAGTCCTTCTTAGCCGGGCAGCCTTCAGTTTACCTAAATTTGTCTTTTTTTATTTTTCTCCAGTTACACTTCATTTTTATGAAGGCATTGCCAAATGCTCAGGCTGCTTGAGGCACCACTCTTATGCTCAGGCTTGAGTTCAGAATTTTGTGCTCTTGATATCTTAAAAGTATAATGGCTTAGCTAGAGTGACTGTGGCATCTTGCAAACAGTTTTTCCCCAAAACAAAGTGTTTTCATGTTGCCCTTCCTTAGCACCTAAGGCTTACCCATGTGGGGTATTATTTCGATGATCTCTAGCCAAGTGCCTCCATTTTTCTGACAAACTCTGTTCTTCTGATGCTCCTGGGGGTAGAGCTCTTCTCTCTTCCTCCGCAATTCACTGTATAATATCATAAGTACTGTTCACAATCAAGGCACTATTCTAGAACTAATTGGGGTCCCCTGGGTGTCCGGAAAGGCATTCTCCACCACTTCCTGTGGAGATGCCAGTAGACACATTCTCTCATCACCCTCTTTCACTTACTCTCCCACCTTCTGTTTAGTCTCATCCTTCCAAGAAGAAACTCCATGCTGTCTTCCCAGCTGTGACTTTTCACCAGGGCCACAATGTCCATTTGACTGTGATTGCTTTACCTCAAGATGCTAACATCTACCCTGTTGAGTCCCACCTTTCCAGAAGTTCCTGGACAGCAAAAGGGTCCAGAGAGAGTAGATTTTGTCCCTGACCTCGAAGGTGACAACAAAAGGAAATGGCAGTGCTGGCTGGGGCAGGGAGTAAGCTCAGGGTGTGGAGACGCGATCACAATGCAGATCCCCAAGTCTGGTCATGGTGTACATGCGTCCTCTCCTTCCTCAGCCCCGGTTTTGAAACCTCAATGAGACAGCAAGATGCTCTTTCCTCTTTTGATATGCTTCTAGCCCCACGTAACTGTCCAGCACTTGAAAGGAGGCTAGTATGATTAACTAACTAAAGTTTTAATTTTTTCAGATTTAAGTTATTTATATGTAAATTTTTAAATTGATATTCGAGTCAGTTCCTTGGGAAACTTTAAGTATATTTGGAACAACCTGAGCATGTGCATCAAAATTTTAAACTCTAATTTCTATGAATTTTAAGTATCGATTGAATATGTCCAATGAAAATTTTAAAATAAATTGAATTGTTCTATAAGATACACACCAGGCTGGGAGCAGTGGCAAGCCTACAATCCCAGCACTTTGGGAGGCAGAGGTAAGAAGAATGCCTGAGCTCAGGGGTTTGAGACCAGCCTGGACAACTTGGCAGGACCTCGTCTCTACAACAAATAAAAAAAATAAGATAGACATGGTCGTGCTCACCTGTAGTTCCAGCTACCTGAAAGGCTGAGGCAGAAGATTCCCATGAGCCCAGCAGATTGAGGCTGCGGTGGCCGTGAGCATGTCACTGCATTCCAGTCTGGATGATAGAGTGAGACCCCAACTCAAAAAGAAAGGAAGGAAGGAAGGAAGGAAGGAAAGAAAGAAAAAGATACACACCAGGTTTTAAAGACTTTTTTTTTTTTAGAAAAAGGAATGTAAAGTGTCTCATAATTAATGACATGTTGACATAATATTTTTGATACATTGTATTAAAGTACATTGTTATAATTAGTCTTATCTCTTTTTTATACTTTTTAAAATATGGCTACTTGTTTAAAGTGCTAGACTCACACACATGGCTTTCATTATGACTGTCGGCCAGTGTTGCCTTAGCCATCCCATGTAAGATTAGTTGTAGTCAGATCTGTGATAGATAGTAAATAGCTCCTCTTTTTTCCAGCGTGATTTTGTAATTTTTCTTCCATCTTTTTCTTCAAAGACCATCTACACAAACAATTCTTAAAATGAATCATGATTTACAACCTGAATTAAATGAATATGTACATTTTTAAATATTTATTTTTATGTAAGAATGCTATTAAATAAAACAAAAAGAATCAGAATGGCAGTCAGAACATAGCTGGGAAGATGGAATAAAGTTTCTTTCCAGAAAAATAGTAAGTTGAGCTGGAACACCCTTTAAACAAGTGTGGAAATAGAAAAGGGGGGGGAAAGATTGGAAATAGCATGTATTATTTGTGTTTTTTTAAAAAAAGAATGATGTACTTTCTACATTTTATACATTCTTGAAGAATTTGCATTTGCATAAAAAATTATACCTAAAGATTTAATGGATGAATATTTCCTCCTTGTCTACAATAACAATGATAAATGATATACATAAATAAATGTGATCAGAAATGCTTTTCATTTGATTGATAGATTCAAAAAAGAGACAAAGATTATAGAATTGCAAGATAACTTTCTGTGGAAAAATGTGACCCTCCAGTCCTATTGTGATGAAAAATGTTCATTTAACAATTCTTGTCTGGTACAAGCCAAATATTTAGCGAGGCATAATTCATGAGATTAAAAGGTAGAGTTTAGAGAAAGGCAGTAACTGGATACTTGAATCTGAAAGCAAAGCAAAGCCGCTTGAGTCACTGTGAGGTCACTTCCACTACCTGTGGTTTAGGGCTTTGGTTTTGCTAGGATTAGAGTGAGGGTTTGTGATAGGACTAGGGCTGGGTTTTTGTTTAGGGTTTGGGTTAGGCACAGGTCAAGGATTAAATTTAGGGTTTTGTTTAGGTCAAGGCACGGTTATGGTTCAGTTTAGGGTTGTGCTGGTTAGTGTTAAGGCTAGGTTAGGGTTAGGTACAGGGTTGGGGTTGGTGTTAGGGCTAGGACTTGAATAGGGTTAGCTTTAACATACATAGGGATAGTGTTAGGGATAGGGATAGAATTAGGTTTAGTTATAGAGCTAGTGTAAGATTTTAGTTAGGGTTAGGGTTAGGTTATGGTGAGGGTGAATTTTAGTATTACCACTTGGTTAGATTTATGTTTAGGGTTAGTGTGAGGTTTTGAGCCAGTACTAGGATTAGGACGAGGATTATGCTTATGCTTACGGTAGGGTTTGTGTTGGAGGTACCGTTAGGCATTGGCTGGAGTTGCACATAGTGCCAGTGTTAGGGTTAGGCTTAGTTTTACAATTTGAGCTAGGGTCAGGTTTACTTTTATATGTTCTTTAAAAATAATATTGTTGCCAGATGATCCAGGTGCATGCTCCCAGGAGTGAAAAGCTCATTTGCTTGTCCAGTATTTACTTCATAGTAAATCTTGAATTCATTTTCTTATTAACACAGATTCCAGTGTTGCCTTCTTACTAATACAGTAGCCTTTTGTATATTATGGAGGGAGATTACTTTGCCAACACCAATGCATTTGTCCAGAATTAAGAGTTTAAGACATCATTAATTCCTGGAAGCCCAGGTGAGCAAGACTGGTCCTGAATTTGCTGCTACAAAGTCTTGCTTAGCTCTCTGTCTTGACACCTTCCAGTCTGCAAAGTTGAAGTCACTCAGCCCCACCTGAAAACTCAGTTTGTCACAAGTTCTGGATCGAATTCTGTGTGAATTTCTGAATTCAGCAAATTCTGGGTTAGAAGAGTTTGCATCACTGGCCCCAATTCTTTTCTTTTTGTTTCTTTTTACTTTCAATTTTTTTATTTTAAAGATGTGGTGTACAATTCAGGGTTAGGTATACAAATGTTCATTATGCAGGTACCCTTGTTGATGAGGTGTGCCCCCCTTCCCCAGACAGACTCCCACTACTGCCAATGCCACCTCCCCACCCCCTTGTATCCCAACAGTTTCCCGCTACAATCCTTTTCTTACAGTATTATGATAATTGTTCAAGGTCCGCTTGTGAGTGAGAACATGTGATACTCAGTTCTTTTGTTTCTGTGATAGATCACTCAGTTTTATAGCCTCTAAGTTCACCCAGGTTGCTGTGAAGTTCATGATTTTGTTCTTATTTATGGCTGTGTAATATTCCATTGTGTATATATGCTACATTTTTTTAAATCCAGTTCTCTTTTGATGGGCAGCATGGTTGGTTCCATGTTCTTGCTATTGTGAACAATGCTGTGATAAACATACGTGTGCAGGTATCTTTTTTATAGAGTGATTTGAGTTCCTCTGGGTATATTTCCAGTAGCGGGATTGTGGGATCATATGAAAGGTTGGTTTTTAGATCTTCTGGGAATCGCCACACTGTTTTCCACAGAGGCTGTACTAGTTTAAACTCCCACCAACAGTGTAGAAGTGTTCCCTTTTTGCCACATCCTCTCCAGCATCTGTTGTTTTTTGAGTTATTGATGATGGCCATCCTGACTGGAGTTAGGTGGAATCTCAGTGTGGTTTTAATTTGCATTTCTGGATGACGAGTGAGGCTGAGCATTTATTTCTTCGTGTGTCTGTTTGGCCCCAATTCTTCATCCCTCTCATATTCGTTGCTTGTATTTTCTCAGATCTGCCCACTAGGACTACGTTTCCCAGCTCCTTGACCTTGGCCCCAGCCTTGTGACTTGGTCATAACCAACAGGAAAAGATAGAAATAAAGGGTGTTGGCCTAGCAGGTCTTGCATAAATCTGCTTTCCCCCCTTACACCTCTGTCATTGCTAAGGGGAAGAACATGGCAGAAGAAGCCCATGGAATAGAGCCAGACCTCCCTAGCTGAACTTGATCCAGATGAACTAATTCTTTGCCAGTTCTCAAACACAAGAACAAGGCCAGCTGAGGTGAGCTAATGCCAGCTGAGATAAGCAGACTTTGAACCAAACCATGAACTCATGAGAATGAATAATTATTGCTTTAAGTCATGGAGTTTTGTTGTGGTTCATTATGAAGCTTTTTTATGGCAATGGCTAATCAATACATGTGCCTAGCTTCTTGGTGTCAATGGCTAATCGGTATGCATACCAATAATTTTGCAGCTGCAGACCAGGTTAAAATTCTGGCTAATACTTCTCTGTCCTTGTACACTGGTTTTAGCAAAAGATTCTTACTATGTCCTGTGTCTAAGCATCAGCCTCCAGGACTGAGTTCACATTCTTTGTACCCTCTTTAGTTGATCTCCTAAGTTGGATCTTAGTCCACTTTCACAGGTCTTTGAAAACTAAGGTTCTGATGATCAAAATCCTCCAGGGCACGAAGTAGAATTCTACCCCATGAAGCCAATATCCATGGCACGGCTCGGCACAGCCTAACTACCTGGATTTCACCTGCGCCCAGGTTCCTACATGAAATCTTAGGCAAGTTTCTCAACCTGACTGAGTTTCAGTTTTCCCACTGGTAAAACAGGGATGTTAGCAGCAGTACATTTGTCATAGTGTTGGGAAGATTTAATGAAAAGTCATGTAAAGAAGGAAGCAGAATTCCAGGCCAGGCTCTGTGACTCAGCCTGCAATCCCAGCACTTTGGGAGGCTGAGACAAGTGGATTGTGTGAGCCCGTGGGTTTGAGACCAGCCCGGGCAACTTGGCGTGACCTCGTCTCTACAATAAATCAAAAAATAGCCAGGTGTGGTAGCATGCCTGTAGTTCCAGCTACTTGGAAGACTGAGGCAAAAGGATTGCCAGAGTCCAGCAGGTCAGTGCTGGGGTGGCTGTGAGCATGCCATTACACTCTAGCCTGGGCAGCAGAGTGAGACTCCAACTCAAAGAAAAAAGAAAAAGAAAAAGAAATGAAGAATTCCTACCAGAGTGAATTCTCAACGAATATTGGGTTTTATTCAGAAAGCATTACCACAACTGACCTGAGGTTGATATCTTTCAAAGGCCCTGTTTGCAAGATTAGTCCTTGACTGGCATCTGGGAATGTGTCTGAGGGTTTAGCACTTGACCTATTATGTAAGAAGTCTACTCCGCCTACATTTTCTGTGCAAAACAATA
This sequence comes from Carlito syrichta, assembly GCF_000164805.1. Lineage (NCBI taxonomy): Eukaryota > Metazoa > Chordata > Mammalia > Primates > Tarsiidae > Carlito > Carlito syrichta. The sequence continues at coordinate 111,284 of NW_007258815.1, forward strand.
GGTTATTCTGGACACCTGCTTTCCTTCTGGGAGTCTGGAATTTTGTCATATGCCAGGTAGAGCAGATGTACATGACTAGCTCTGTGGCAAGCAGAATAACACCCATCAAAATGTGCATTCTGTTCTCTCGATCTGTGAATCTGTCATGCTGCAGATAGGAAGTCGAGTTCTCATTCCACATGATGTGGCTTATCAGCTGAACATAAAATAGGGAAAGTAGCCTGCATTATCCAGGTGGACCTGATGAAATCACATGGGTCAATGAAAGACGTGAGTACAGAAAAAAGGCACAGAGAGGTGATGAGTTCTGCTCTGAAGATGGAGGGAGGGGCCCTGAGCCAAGAAATGCAGATGACCTCTAGGAGATGGAAAAGGCAAAGATGTGGACTCTCCCCTAGAGTGCTAGGAGGCATACGCCCCTGCTGACACCTCTACCTTCGCTTAGGGAGACCTGTGTCAGATAAACTGTAAGATAACAAATTAGTGTTGTCTTAACTGTTGTTTGTTGTAATTTGTCACAGCAGCAATAGAAAACTTACATGAACTGCCAGTAAGAACCTTGAGCAGCCGGGCTCGATGGCTCAGCCTGTCATCCCAGCACTTTGGAAGATCAAAGCGAGTAGATTGCCTGAGCCTGCGGGTTCAAGACCAGCCCAGGCAACTTGGCGGGATCTTGTCGCTACAATAAATCAAAAAGTAGCTGGGCATAGTAGCAGGTGCCTGTAGTTCCAGCTACTTGGAAGGTTAAGGCGGAAGAATCGCCGGAGCCCAGCAGGCCGACACTCCAGCCTGGGCAACACAGTGAAATTCCAACTTAAACATAACAAAAAACAAAAACAAAAACAAAAAAAAACCTTGGGCTCTAAGTCTCTGATGGACTTCCCTAGATAGAAACATCTTACTCACATTACTTCATTTCTTGTTTCTGGAGAAAGAAGCAAGATCAATTATACCCCTCTTAGAGGAAGGAAAGCCTATAGAAAGACTGCATGTGGATTTCTCCGGGTTCTGCCTGTATTTTTTCCTTATGATCTGGCTGTGTGTCCTTCCAACATCCCCATAACAAATCTTAGCCATGAGTACAGCTATATGCTTAGTCCCATGAGTCCTTCTATAAATCTCCAAGCATGTGGGTAGTCTCCCCACTAGAGCTAGTCTATTATTAGAATTATTACCATCTCAGTTTACTAATAGTCTACTCCCTCACTCCCTTTTAGCTAAATCATCCACTCATTTATTCAAGAAAAGTGTATAGACACCTATCATGTGTCTTTCATGAGTCAAAGATAGGAAGTTGAGTTCTCATTCTGTATGAAATATTGTAAATTAACAGGTCCCTCTAATCTTCCCAGTGTTCGCTTATTCGAGGTGGCTCTATTAATCATGTTTTAGCTTTTCCAAATACTTATCTAATTTAACAAGACACACACAAACACACACACACACACACACACATACACACACAAATGTAAAAACTGAATATTCCTGACAGCTACAATGTACATGTCTCCAAAACTTGAGATTTAGTTAAAATGTTTATTGAAAATAAAATACATTAATCAAGTTAGCCTTCATTCAACCATTAATAAATAAGCAGAACTCTTTTTGATGTGTGCTTCAAAAAATGAGTATGAAAATGATCAGTTATCATATTGACATAAACCCGTAAACCCTTATGTGTAACCCCTGGAGGCAGATGTGCTCTAAAATTCAAAAATTTTCAGATTTTAGAAGTGCACATTTATCATATATCAAGTAACAATACCAGCAGGATCTGGAATCCCATAATCAAACACATTAATACTTCTGCAGCAAAGTTTGAGAATAGTCACACTAGGTGGGATAACTATGTATCATAAACATACTCTGCAAACAGCTCAAATGTGGCCACATGAACTCCTGTTGTTCAGAACTTAGTTGAGGCTTTCAGCAGTGGCAGAGCTCAGGAGTCCACCAGGTTGAGGTCTACACTCCTCACCCCCTCACCCGCCTTTCCCCCACTCCCCATACCCCCAATGAAGCATTGTGCCCCCCCCAAAGAACTTAGTTGATTTCAAGATTGTGGATAAGAAATAATGAACCTGAAATTCCAACTCATATTACTAATAGCCACCGTGTGTATAGAGATCATTGCAGGATAATAACAAGGACATCTATTTAGTTTACTCCTTACAACCCTGCACGCAGGTGAACATACACAGCTGGCAGTAGCGAGGCCAGGACTCAGGGCCAGGCAGCGTTAGTCTTTTCATGACATTCTACTTTGGACATTTTACTGTGCTTGAAAGGTAAGATGTAAAAAAATAAAAATAAGCCAGGCTCAGTGGCTCAGTCTGTAATCCTGTGCCTTGGGAGGCTGAGGTGAGTGGACTGCCTGAGCCTGCGGGCTCGAGACCCACCTGGGCAACCTGGCGAGACCTCATCTCTACAATAAATCAAAAAAATTAGCCGGGTGTGGTAGC
>NW_007258815.1:113831-146710 GCF_000164805.1 Carlito syrichta
AGGCTGCGGTGGCCAGGAGTGGCCACTGCACTCCAGTCTGGGTGACAGAGTGAGACTCCAACTCAAAAAATATATATAAAAATAAATAAAAATAAAAAATAAAGCTGGAATGGAACGTGGATGTTATTATCCAGTGTCCTCAGTTGTTCCTTTTGACCCACATACAAATAACATATAAAAAGAATGATAATGTGAGTTAAGAAACAAAGAAAAATTTAATGAACAGAGCTATCAATCACATATTTCTTATGATCACTGCAACAAAGGTCCCTGTGTTTTCATTGGCAAGCCCCAGTAACATTTATAAAATCAACTTGATAAATTTATACATCTAAGAAAGATCACTTAAATAGTCTGTTGGAACACAAAATCAATTTCCTCTGACTTCTGATAATGTAGTACTTTCCCACATTTATCTGGAAGAAGAAATCATTTTAGGGAAATATTTATTTCTGAATTTTGACTCCTTAAGTCACCTAAAATACAGTTGTTTTCTGTTTTGGGTTTCATTCCCATTGCTTCCATCAATAGTGAAAAGTGTTTACAGACAAGGCTCTTGCGTTCCCCTGCTTACCCGACTGAGTAAAGTTGGAGCCAGGAAAGTTATCTGGGTCCTTGGATCAGCATTACTGTTTCATTGGTTTGTGTGGATCAAAACAACAAGCCACTCAAAAATAAGGTAGGTTAAATAAGATATGATGAGGATAGAAAAAAATGATAAAATAATACTTACATTGCCTGATTCCACCTTGATTGATTATTTTCATTTGATATTTGTAGAAAAGGTACATTCCGCCTGAGCCCGCGGGTTCGAGACCCGCCTGGGCAACTTGGCGAGACCTCATCTCTACAATAAGTCAAAAATTAGGCAGGCGTGGTAACACATGCCTATAGTTCCAGCTACTTGGAAGGCTGAGGCGGAAGGATCACCGAGCCCAAGCAGGTCGAGGCTGCGGTGGCCGGGAGCGGCTACTGCACTCCAGTCTGGGTGACAGAGTGAGACTCCACCTCAAAAAAAAAAAAAAAAAAGAAAAGAAAAGGTACATTCCATTTTAGCATTTTATAAATTGCTTTCAAATAGAAAAATATTACAACTACTTAGGTCTTTCTTTTCAAGGAAAAAATAGCACGATTTTTGAGGAAAGTAGAGGGGTTTGAAGATATGAATCACCAGGTTTATTTTTCTCTATTAACATAATTATTGCTGTTCCATGCCCCATTTCATTCTGCTTATAACAACATTTCTTTGTGGGGAAATAATAAAAACATTTCAGTTGCCCATTGATCAAAACCCAAATGCTTATTGTGTAGTCCCATCTTTGCCCTCATTTTTAACAATTTTGTGAATCTAGAACAAAGATGAAGTGAAATTATTTCAATATTTTTTAAAAATAGAGCAGAATATGGACTACAAATCATTGATTTTCAGTCCTCAAGCAGAATCTTATAGAGGATACATATAAAGTGGGAGGAGAGAAAAGGAAAATCTACTCACATTATATGTGAGCAAATAAAAGTTCACATATATCTACACATTAAATAAATAATTTTCAGAGAAGAAATAAATGTTAAAACTGCTACAACAAAAATAGAAATAAAAAGAGCATATAATCTGTTTCACATACAAGAGATATAATCTGTTTTAGAAATATGTACCCTCAAAATTAATATTTTAATTGTTTGCAAACACAAATCATTTATAACATCAATACGAAATGATAGAATTACAGGATTATTTTTTTTAAAAAATTATAGAGCTCTTAGTGTGGTTTTGATTTGCATTTCTTTGATGATTATTGAGGCTGAGCATCTTTTCATGTATCTGTTGGCTGCTTGTATGTCTTCTTTTGAGAACTGTCTATTCATATCTTTTGCCCACTTTGTAATGGGGCTGTCTGGGTTTTTTTTTTTTTTTTTCCCCTCTTCAGCACTTTTGAGTTTCTTATAGGTTCTGGATGTTAGGTCTTTGTCAGTTATACAGTTGGTGAGTATTTTTTTCCCATTCTATGGGCTGTCTCCCCACTCTCTTGATGGTTTCTTTTGCTTTGAAGAAGCTTTTCAGTTTGATGAGGTCCCACTTGTCTATCATATCTCTTATGGCATGGGCATTTAGGATTTTGATCAGGAATTGGCTGTCAGTTCCAATTTCCATAAGGGTGTCTCCTACATTTTCTAAGTTTCTTATAACTCAGAAAACAACAGATGCTGGAGAGGAGGCAGGGAAAAGGGAACACTTCAACGCTGTTGGTGGGAGTGTAAACTAGGACAACTTCTGTGGAAAACAGTTTGGCCATTCCTAAAAGATTTAAAAATCGATCTTCCATATGACCCCCAATCCCCCTTCTGGGAATATACCCAGAAGAACTCAAATCACTATGAAAAAGATGCCTGCACATGCATATTTATTGCAGCATTATTCACAATAGCAAAAACATGGAACCAACCACGCTGCCCATTGAAAAAGAACTGGATTTTTTTTTTAAATGTGGTACATATATAGAATAGAATATTACACAGCAATAAAGGACAAAATTATGAACTTTGCAGCAACTCGGATGGATTTAGACTCTATAATATTGAGTGATCTACCATAGAAACAAAGAGCGGAGTACCACATATTTTCACTCATAAGCGGACCGTGAACAATTATTATAATATTATAAGAAAGGAATAGGCAGTATTGGGAAACTTCCAGTGGCGGGTAGTAGGCATACTTCATCAACAAGGGTACCTGCATAATGCCCATTTGTATACCTGACCCTGAAATGTACCTCACATTTTTTAAATTAAATTAAAAAAATTATGGCGCTCAAAAGATAAATTGGGGCAAACAACCACTACATTCAAGTTTTTAAAATAAACTCTTTTTGGAAGCCAAGGCAGGAAAATTGCTTGAGCCCATGAGCTAGAGACCATTCTGGGCAACATAATGAGAAATTGTCTCCACAAAAATTAACAAAAATTAGCTGGGTGTGGTAATATATGCCTACAGTCCCAGCTACTTGAGTAGCTGAGCCAGAAGGAATTCCTGAGCTCAGGAGATCAAGGCTGCAGTGAGCCGTGATCATGCCACGGCACGCAGTGTGGGCGACAGGGTGAGACCCTGACTCAAACAATAAAAATTAAAATAATACATTTCAGCCGGGCTTGGTGGCTCAGCCTGTAATCCCGCGCCTTTGGGAGGCTGAGGTGAGTGGATTACCTGAGCCCGCGGGTTCGAGACCCGCCTGGGCAGCGAGACCTCATCTCTACAATAAATCAAACAATCAGCCGGGCGTGGTAGCACATGCCTGTAATTCCGGCTACTTGGAAGGCTGAGGCGGAAGGATCGCCGGAGCCCAGCAGGCGAGGCTGCGGTGGCCGGACGCGGCCACTGCACTCCAGTTTGGGCGACCGAGTGAGACTCCAACTCGAAAAAAAAAAACCAAACAAAAAAATGAGAAGTAAAATCAGCACAGAGGGATACCAAGACAGTGAGGCATAGTACTGGCTTAAGAGCTTCACAGTGTTGTGGAGAAAAAATATGAGAGGAAGGAAATTGGAAAACAAATGGAAATGTTGAAAGAGCACAGAGATGTGATAAAAGATATTCAATGTTTCTAAGACAGAGAAGAGAAATGATATATATGGCAGGGATTAAAAACAAGAGTCAGTAAAGTAAGAAGAGAGAAGAACTCCTTTAGTTTGGTATATGTTATCTCTAAAATACCTACAATTGATATCATACTTAATGACAAACGAGGCTTTTCCACCAAGATCGGGAGCAAGGAAGGATGCCCCCTTTTACTATTTTTCAACATCATGCTGGAAGTCCTAGCTAATGCAATAAGGCAGTAAAATAAAATATATACATATCAGAAAAGAAGAAATAAAACAGTCTTTGCTCATAGATGACATGATCATCTATGCAGAAAATCCACAAGAATTAGCAACGACAATTTTTTAAAAACCCATCTGGCATTACGTCTCCCATCTCAGACTCATGTAGAACAACACCTTCGGGAGACTCAGAGAGTGATGTAACCCACCAGCTGAATGCCATCTACATGATCCAAGCCTCTGTCAAACCAGTAATAAAATCTAGTTAACTGAGCCAGAATTAAGTTTGAATGTCCTAGACTTCTTGTCATGGTGAATGTCCTAGACTTCTTGTCATGGCTGCCAACTAGGCTTATAGGGGGTTGGTATCAGACAAAGAAAAAACTATCATGCCTAGAAACATTCAGAGTGGAATATCAAGTTTTCAGTTTGATCTGTCTAACTTCTGAGTCAACAGCAGTTGTGGCTGGCCATCTGACCCACTGTTGGTTTTTTCATCACCATCAGCAAGCTATAAAAACGTAAAAACCCCTGGTAACATGGTCAATCCTGAATTTTTTTTTTTCTTGAGTTAGAATCTCACTCTGTCACCCAGACTGGAGTGCAGTGGCTGCTCCCGGCCACCACAGCCTCAACCTGCTGGGGCTCCGGCGATCCTTCCATCTCAGCCTTCCAAGTAGCTGGAACTACAAGCGCACGCTACCACGCCCGGCTAATTTTTTATTTTATTTTATTGTAGAGATGAGGTCTCGCCAAGTTGCCCAGGCGGGTCTTGAACCACGGGCCCAGGCAATCCACTCACCTCAGCCTCCCAAAGGCACGGGATTACAGGCTGAACCACCGAGCCTGGCTAATCCTGAATTATTTTGCTGTGTCTGATGCTGTCAATTACAGTTCCCAAATGTAGATCTCCTTTGGGTCTGTACAAACACCTAGACCAGCACAATCTTGTTTCAGTGTGACAAATATAAATCTATATGCTTATCCTGTTGCTCAAGTGCCCTTGTTATGCCATGTACTGTGATCATAGCTGAACTTCCCATACAGCTTAATCAAACCAGTATCATGATAATCCAAATCAAGTTTAACAACAAACTTTACTGGACAGACACCAAGATATTGTCAAACCAAAGCATTGATAGAAACAGCGAGTCCTCTACTGGTCTCTTGTGCATCGGTACATATTTTGCAAGGCCATCTGTCAGGGATGGGATTGGAGGAAAAACCTTGAGGGATAAGGTAATGCCTTCCTCTGACACAAAGAGCTTGCTTGCTTACTTCTAACTAAAAAGGAAATTAATTCTTTGGACTCAGAATTCCTAAACTGCAATGAAAGAGTGCATGCATGTTTGGAATCCCAAGATACAAGACAGACAAAATATGGCAGAAGCAATATTAGAAAAAATACTGACTGAGAATTTTCTGAAGCTAATCAGATACACCAAACCACAGACACAAGAATCTCAGAAAGTCACAAGCAGCATAAATAACAGAAAAATAAAGCCCAGGGATGGAAAGCATGCAGAGGAACAAAGATAAAAAAATGTAAGCAAACTTCTCTGCAGAAACAATGCAGGTTTAAAGACAATGGAATGGCATATTTTAAGTACCAAAAAATTTTTTTTCAACTGTCAACTGAGAATTCTATGCACATCCCCCCCAAAAAATGTCTTTAAGTTGTTAAGGAGAAACAAGGACTTTTCTCAAATAGACAACAATTGTGGGAATTTACCATCAGCAGATCTACTTTACAATAAACGTTCAAGTTTTTTTAGGCTAAAGAGAAAGAATATCAGAGGGAAGCATGAATCTACACAAGGACATGAAGAGCACTGGAAATTAAATAATACAGGCAAAATAAAAATATTTTTACATTGCTTTTGTTTTAAATGACAACCGTCTAAAGCAAAATCAGGAGTAAAGCATTGTTTGTTTACACGATACATAAAAGTTATGACAACCATAGCACAAAGATTGGGAGAAAGAAAATGGGCAAATATCTTTGTCATGTTCTTACAGTCTATGTGAAATTGTATACGATTATTTGAAAGTAGACTTACTGAAGAAAAGATGTATATTGAAAACTCTGAGGGAAACACTAAAAAAAATTTAAATATATAAGCAATAAGCCAATAAAGGAGATAAAGTGAAATTTTAAAAATAAACCCAAGAGAAAGAAGTAAAACAACACAGAGTAAAAGAAAAAAGATGTAATAAAGAGAAAAAAACCTTGCAAGAAGGTAGATGTGGTAGGCAAAATTCTAAGATGACTCTTCCATACCAGGATTTCAGGTTCCTGTTATACAAGGGGGAATCCCCCCCCAAAAAAAACCCCAGAATTTATTTATAAAAAAATTATGTATTTATTCTTACATGTTTAGGCTTAAGTCACCTTCATAGTACTCTCCATTTGATGCAGTACACCTATTGAGACACTTTTTCCACTGCTCAAAAATGTTTTTGAATTAATCTATTTTGATGTCTTTCAGTGTTTCTGCCATTTTTTGTTTCACCTCTTGCACATGGGCAAAACTTTTTTTTTTTTTTTGAGGACTTTTTTTATCTGGAGAAACAAACAAAACAAAAAGTCACTCATGGTGAGATCAGACGAATAGGGAGGGTGGGACGCAGGGGTCATGCCATTTTTGGCCAAAAAACGCTGAACGCTCCGTGTGGTGTGGGCAGAGTGCACTCTTAAAACATCCATCATAAAATGGGCAAATGCGTTGAAAGAATCTTAAAAAGACAAACTCTCTAAAGCCAAATGCAGCCTCTCACAACAATGCTAGTTGGGACACTGATGCCAAACGGTTCCTAGAACACTTATCTACCAGAGGAAGCCTGTAGTACGAGGAGTCTGCCCTCCAAAAGGGAATGCCAGTGTTGCCCCTCCTACCCATACACACTATTTCTCACAGTTATTCAGTCAAACAGTAAACTAGATGCTGCTTCAAAGGATGTTTCATATGTTAATTAATATCCTTAATCAGTTATCCTTAAGATGGGTGGATTATCGTCATGGGCCAGACCTAATCTTAAGAACTTTTTTTTTTTTTTTTTTTGAGTTGGAGTCTCACTCTGTCGCCCAGGCTGGAGGGCAGTGGCACGCTCCCGGCCACCGCAGCCTCGACCTGCTGGGCTCCGGCGATCCTTCCGCCTCAGCCTTCCAAGTAGCTGGAATTACAGGCATGCGCTACCACGCCCGGCTGATTTTTTGATTTATTGTAGAGATGAGGTCTCGCTGCCCAGGAGGGTCTCAATCCCGCGGGCTCAGGCAATCCACTCACCTCAGCCTCCCAAAGGCGCGGGATTACAGACTGAGCCACCGAGCCCGACTCTTATGAACTCTTTAAAGAGATTCCCCATCGGTGGCTTTAAGGGTGGAAGGGGCTATGCAGCAAAGAATTTTGGCAACCCCTAGGAAGCAAAGCGCATCCCTCCACTGGCAGCCAGCAAGAAAATAATCTCCTTAGTCCTACAATTGTAAGGACCAAAATTTTGCCAACAACCGGCATGAACTTGAAAACAGATTCCCCCTCATCCACAAGGGCACCTGCATAATGAACATTTGTATACCTAACCTTGAATGAACATTTGTATACCTACCCCACATCTTTGAAATAAAAAAATTAAAAGTGAAAAATAAATAAAAACAAAATTATAAATAGGAAATCAGTCAATAAATTTTGGCATATCATTAGGCAGCCATAAAAAGAAAAGAAAAGAAAACAGATCCCTCCCTAAAGCATCCACATGTAAATGCAGTTTTACTGATACCTTGATTTCAGTCTAGACTTCTGATCTGCTGAGCGGTGACCCAGCAAATGCTTTAAGCTGCTAATTTTGCACAATGTGCCATGTAATAGAAAACTAACAGTAGGTATGAGTCCAACCATATTAATAATCACATTAAATGTGAATAGTTTAAGCAGACCTGTTAAAAGAGATTTTTGTCTAGTTGAACTTAAGGAAACATACATGCAGGGAGAAGGGTTCAGGCTGGCAGACTAGAAGCAACAGCCACTGCGTACCTCTTTGATGGAGTGAACCAAAATAGAGAATCTCAGCCATCTGAGCAGGATGAGACCAAAAGACCCGTCAGAGAAGCTGTGGGACCCACAGTGGGCAGCGAGGAGAGGCATCAGACAGCTTAGGTTGGAACCGGGCAGTCTCCTTGAGCACTTCACCATTGTGAACTGCAGGCAGTCTCTGGGTGCAGAACAAAGGTGAGGGAAGCGTGGAACTCTGTGCTCTCGCCACAGACTTTGAAGGCCGCTTGAGCCCTGAAGAACTGCAGCCCCACATGGGAAAGTGTCTAGATAACTGCCCAGCAGGGCAGTGCCAGAACCCACGTGGAACTTTGTGGGCCATCAAGCTGTATCACCAGCCATGCCATTCCTGGAGACAACCCCCAGAGGGCAGTGTCCTGCTGGGGCTGCACCAGCGGCTAGGCTGGTCGGGGAACCGAAGACCTGACAATTTCACTCACCCAAGAGCAAATTCCACCAGTGCTGGCAGTTTCTCTCTGGGACTAGCTGAGGTGAGAAGACTTGGGGCCAGCTTCATGCTGTGTTCTGAGTGCAGATTGCCTGTGTCAAAGCGGAAGGAGCTGGGTGGGACTTACCACCACCCGTAATCCCTCTGCCTGTGTACACTCTCTTTGTTTAACAGAGGCAGCTCTGCTCATTCTTGCAACATGACCACAGTGACCAGAGGACTCCCCCCCGATTCCCACTGGGGCCACCAATTGTGTGCACAAGTGGGGACATAGAGCATGGACCTGCCTGGCCTAGTCCTTCCCAACCGGCTTTTCTCCCCACCCACCTCAAAGCCCAATATTGGCAGAGAATTTGGGGTGTCCCACAGCCTGCCCGTCACCTTGGTCATCTGTGTACTTCCCCAGAGTAATACAGGCCAAGCAGAAAGCCCTCAGTCACCCCCAACGCTGGATCTGTCCTGCAAGTGCCACCTTCTGACCAGAGGTCAGCTGGCACAGTTCAAAACAACATCTGATACCATAAAACAACCCTTGAGAAGGTCTGGTCCCAAACCTCAGCTGACACCATTATCCACACCATCCTGGCCACTCAGGAAGGCTTGAGCTTGTGTAAGTACCTGGCACAGCACTGCTGCAGCTGAAAATTAGGAGAACCACCACACTGAGACTATATACCACCAAGAAAACCCTATAGATTCTATGCCATGCCCCTGTTAATTCCATCAGAACAGGTGCTCACACCTGCTGCTGAGAAACCAGAAGATTGGTCATCCCAGTCCAGCACTACCCAACACCACTCTCTCTCAGGAGCTAGCAAAGCCTATGTCATCACCCATCTTGCAGACTAGTCCATAATCGGAGGCATTGGAGAGCTTCTTCAGAGGATTCTCCAGATGTTGGTGACTGATTCTCCCCAGGATTCAACCCTTGTGCCTTCACGTCATCAGATCCCTTGCAGACACTCCTTAGCACAAGCCTGAATTGTGGCAGCCCCATACAGGGCCTAGACCCAGAAGAGCAGAAGGAATTACAGCAGTTGAGCCCTAATGGATTACCACTTCCAGGAGAAGGGAGAGGGCACCACATCAGAGGATCACCTGTGGGGCTAAAAAAAATTCAGGGTGCAAGCTTCCCTGTATCCCAGAACTCCCCAGTAGAGAAAGTCTTTTTTCAGCAGAGATGCAGGCACAGTGCTGAGCTCAATAGGGGAAGGTGGCAGTTCTGAGCCAGCAGTTGAGCAGCCGTGGTGTCTGTGAAGGGTCTTGGAGAAGGGGACTTCTTCACCCCTCACCCACCACTACAGGCATTTGCTCCTTTCACAGGAGCTCTGTGTCAGTGCACCTGTGGCCGCGCTTTCTGTAGCATTTCAGAGATCACATATTTAAAGTAAAAAAATTTTTTAAGAATGATACCTGCACACACATGTTTATTGCAGCATTATTCACAATAGCAAAAACATGGACCCAACCATACCGCCCATTGAAAGTGGACTGAGTTTTTAAAATGGGGTACATATACATGATGGAATACTATACAGCCATAAAGAAGGACAAAATAATGGACTTCATAGCAACTTGGATGGATTTAGAGTCTACGATACTCAGTGATTTGTCACAGAAACAAAGATCTGAGTTCCACATGTGCTCACTCATAAGCAGACCCCAAACATTTATCATAATACCATAAGAAAGGGATTGGCAGTAGTAGGACACTGCCGGGGTGGGAAAGGGTGACATAACATCAATAAGGGTACTTGATCTCAAACCAGGTGAAGTGGAGAGCAAAAGTTGGCCCATACTTTACCTGTATGATGATCACCTACGTACCTATCCCTAAATTGTACCCCACATCTTTAAAATTAAAAAAAACAACAACAACAGAAAGAAAAAACAAACACAAGAAGTCCAAAAACTCCTGGAACATTTGTTGCAAAAATGTCATCCCTAAGGCAAATAGTAATTAGGTTATCAAGTAAATATCAATGATGATACAAAAACATCAAATAAATTATAAAAAGCAAACTCATCAGACTAACAACAGACTTCTCAGCAGACACCCTACAAGCACAAAGGAAGTGCAGTCCTATCTTTACTCTCAAACAGAATAACTGTCAGCCAAGAATGTTGTATCCCACAAAACTAAGTCTCACAAATGAAAGAGAAATCAAGTCTTACTCAGACAAGTAAACACTGAGGAAATTTGTCATGACTTGAGTACAAGAAATGCTCAAAGGAATTCTAAATATTGAAATGAAAAGTTGAATTCTACCTGTAGAAAAACACTGGAAATTATAAAACTCACAGGGCTTATATAAATACACAATGAGGAAAGCAAAGCAAATAGGTAGCAATCAACTTAATGACTGAATCAGTATTTCTCATATTATTACCTTTAAATGTTAATAGTTGAGATACCCCACTTCAAGGTTCTAGATTGAAAGAATGGATTTTTAAAAAACACAATCCGCGCTGGGCTTGGTGGCTCAGCCTGTAATCCCAGCATTTTAGAAGGCCGAGGTGAGTGGATTGCCTGAGCCTGCAACTTGTTTGAGACCAGCCTAGGCAACTTGGTGAAACCTCATCTCTACAATAAATCAAAAAGTAACAGGGTGTGGTAGCGTGCCTTAGTTCCCACTACTTGGAAGGCTGAGGCAGAAGGATCGCCGGAGCCCAGCAGATCGATGCTGGGGTGGCCATGAGCGTGCCATTGCACTTCAGCCTGGACGACAGAGTGAGACTCCAACTCAAAAAAACAAAAATAAAAAACCACAATCCAAATATCTGCTGCCTTCAAAAGACCCACTTAACTCACAAAAGCTCATACAGACTCAGATAAAGGGATGGAAAAAATATTCCATGCAAACAGATGTAACTGCTCTTATATCAGACAAAACAGACTTAAATTAATATCACTGAAAAAAGACAAAAGCAATCAGTATATAATGATGAATGGATCAATTCAACAAGAAGATGCAACAATTTTAAATATACATGCGCCTAACATGGGGTTCCTAGCTTTATAAAAAGAAATTCTATTAGACCTAAAGAGACAGACAGTAATTTAATAATAGTGGAAAACGTCAACACTCCACTGACAGCAAAGAGACAGAAGGAAACACTGGACATAAACTAAACTCTAGAAAAAATATATCTAGCAGATATTTCTAGAACATTCTGCCCCAGAACTACAGACTATACATTCTTCTCATCAGCACATGAAACATTTTCCAAGATAGGTCATGTGATAAGCAACAAAATAAAACTAGAAATGAACTCCAAGCAAGAGGAACTCTAAAGCCAAAAAAATGACAATTAAACAATGTGCCCCTGAATCATCTTTGGATCAACAGTGAAATCAAGATGGAAAGTTTAAAATTCCTTGAAATGACAACAACAACAACCAAGTTATCAAAATCTCTGGGATACAGCTAAAGCTGTGCTCAGAGGAAAATTTATAATCCTTAAGGCCTACATAAAAAATACAGAAAGACTGACAACAGCATTATTTCTCAAGGAACAAGAAAAACAAGAAAAAAAACAAACCCAAAGCTATAAGAAGTAAAAGAATAAAAAAGATCAGAGCAGTACTAAATGTCAAGCAAAAGGGTAATGAAAGAAAAAGTTGGTTCTTTGAAACAATAAACAAAATCAATAGACCACTCTCTAGGTTAATTAGGAAAAGAAGAGAGACACTTCAAATTAAGCTCAATTAGAAATGAAATTGAAGACATTACAATGGAAATACATCCATGTAGCCATAAAATCCTAGAAGAAAACCTAAGAAAAACTCTACTGGATGGCGATCTAGGTAAATAATTTATTACTAAAACCCTAAAAGTAAAAGCAACAAAAAACAAAAATAAATAAGTAGTATTTAATTAAACTAAAAACCTTCTGCACAGCAGAAGAAATAATCAACAGAGTAAATAGGCAACCTACAGAATGGGAGAAAATATTCACAAACTGTATATCTGACAAAGGACTAATATCCAGAATCCACAAAGAACTCACACAAATCCACTGACAAAAATTAATAATTATCCCATTTAAAAGTGGGCAAATGACATGAACAGATATCTTTCAAAAGAAGATACACAAATGGCAGGAAAAAAAACATGAAAAAATGCTGTACACCACTAATCATCCAGGAAATGCAAATTAAAACCACAATGAGATATCACGTTATGCATATCAGAATGACCATTATTAAGCAATCAAAAAATAGATTTTGGTGCAATGCAGTAAAAAGAGAACACTTAGACACTGTTGGCATGGATATAAATTAGTACAACCTTTATGGAAATCAGTATGGAGATTTCTCAAAGAACTAAAAGTAGACCTACCATTCAATCCAGCAATCCCACTGCTTGTTAGTTCCCCAAAGGAAAAGAGGTCATTTTACAAAGAAGACACCTACACTCATATGTGTATCACAATACAACTCACAGTGGCAAAGATGTGGAATCAATCTAAATGCCCATCAAATGATCAACAGATAAAGAAAATGTATACCTATTTCATGGAATACTATTCAGTCATAAAAAGCAATAAAAGAATGTCTTTCACCACAACTTGGATGGAATTTGGAGACCATTATCCTAAGTGAAGTAATGCAGGAATGAAAAACTAAATACCACATGTTCTCATCAATGCGTGGGAGCTAGCACATGTGTTTGCAAGGACATATAGACTGATATAACAGACCCTGGAGATTCAGAAGAGGAATGAGGGATGAAAAATCGCCTATTGGGTGCAGTGTGCACTCGTGGAAGTGGCAAGTACTCTTGAAGTCGAGACTTTCTCACCATTGTACAACACATTCATGTAATCATGTAATCTGCTCCGAAAGCTATTGAAGTGAAGATTTATAAATATTATTCTGTGGTGGGAAAAGAAAGTTACTCAGTAGATCTTTAATAAATACAGCTTGTGTAATCATTTCCCTAATCTCTGCACTGGGAAATAGCTACAAAAGTGAATACAATGCAAGGGCTGCTCTTCAAGAGTAGTTCTATTGGAGTCGGAATCGTATAGTACTATGACATAAGAATGCTTTATTTCATGCCCTATTTTATGGTTCCCTAGCTGGATTATTCTGGTAACTTGGTTAAATACTAGTTGCAAGGCAGCATGGTCACTTTTCCCAACATGCACAGGCCAAAATATATTTTTTGTATAAATTCTTGAACTTCGGGTTTTACATTTGGATGGCAGCCTTTCTCAGGAACAATCGTTTTGAGTCATGTTTTCATTCCTGGATTTGGTCTCAGCAAAACCACCAAAATACAAAAAAGTAGAAAATGTTGAATCAAATAGAAAGACTCAAAGCATTTTGATAATCAAGACAATTTTGTTTAATATTTGAACAATTATTTAAACTAATGCAATGCAATATATTTCAACACAATATTTTAAGCTACCATATTCTTTTCAGATCTTTTCTGTTACATAGTAAAGCTATTTCATCTGCTTAGTCTAGTGATTAAAATCATGATTATGTAAATAGTGACTATTCTAATTGGTTAACTCTAATTCTCACAAGAAAATTTCCTAATAATTCAATTCTTTTCAACAAACATATGTAAGTATTTTCATGTATTGGCAAAAAGTCACAGATTTTTTGCAAAGAGTAAGAGAATGTTTTTCACTCTTGCCTTTTTTGTGTGTATGTGTGTATATTTTATAAGACAACAGTGCATTATTCTCAAATTACATCTAGCAAAGGTTATGTGATAGTTTTCTATGGCATGACAGTAGTTAGATCTGATCATAACACCTTTTGAAATATTTATCTAAAGTTTTTACAACTCCACTGAAGCAAACTTGGAAGTAGTTGTTTAAAAGCACATATAATTTTTTTTAAGTGAGAAAGAGGATTTATTGAGAGGAGAGAAAAGCTCCTACAGTGGGAGTAGACCTGAAGAGGTTGCCCTAAAAGCACATATAATTTAATTGGAGGTGAAAAAATATGCCTTTGTATACAAATAACTGTCTTCTTCCATATTACTTTGTTTAGCTCAACTGTGAAAGCAATTCATTTTTAGAGAGTCAAAATATTGCTTAAAAATACATTTATCTCTTCTGGCTCTTAGAATTTTTCTTAATAAATCAAATGCCTTAGAGACTCTAGAAATAACTCCTGTCTGTAGCTCTCATCTCAACTGTAATATTACATCTGTGAGATTATGTGACTAATGTCAAGGTCTTCCACTGCACAGTATGCTTGCTGAGGGCAGGGACCATCTTCCATTGTTTATCGTTGTTCTCCAGCACCAGCTTAATGTCCAGAAAACAGTATATGTTCACTAGTTATTTGTTAAATAAATTTTATGCAATGAAGGGCAAAAACAAACAAAAACAAACCCACACAAAGAAAGAACTATATGCTGTCTACAAGAAATCCACTTTAAAAACAATGACATTTACAGGTTAAAACTAATTGATAGAAAAGATATATTATGAACAACTAGTTAAAAAGATAGTTGAAGTTGCTATACTAATGTCACACAAAGTTACAGAGTAAGGATTTTTATGAGAGATATAAGGAGATATTAGATAATGATAAAGAGGTCAATTATTTAGGAAGATAAAACAATCCTAAATAGATACACAAGATCTCTATACACATTTAATGCAATAAACTTCTCTTTCAGCACTGTTTTGACTGCATTCCATTATTTACTTCAAGACATTTTTTATTAGAATTCCTTCTCTGATCCATGTGTTATTATTTACAGTTGAACTGTTTAATTTCCAAATATTTGGCATTATTTCAGATATTTTTCTGCTACTGATTTTTAGTTTAATTCCATTATGTTTGAAAAGACACTTTGAATAAATTCTAATCTTTTACATTTGTTAAAATTTGCATTTTGACCTAGAACATGGTTCATTTGGTAAATATTCTTTGTTTACTTTTGATGAGTATATATTCTGTTTTTGTTTAGGTGCATTGCTCCATAAGTTACAATTAAGTTAAGATTATTGACAGAATTAACCTAATCTGCTTGGTCTTTCCTTGTTTCTACTTAGTTTTCCAATTTGGGAGAAAGCAGTATTAAAATGTCCAATGGTAATTTACCATTAAAATAATTTCTCCTTTTTGTTCCCTCAGTTCTTGTTTCATAAATTTTGAATCTCTATTTTTAGGTGTGTATCCATTTAGGATTGTTTTATCTTTCTAACTATTTAACATTTTGACCTACTTTCATGAATCATGGGTGTTCATGGTTACATCATGTGAATCCTTTCCAGAAGGTTTTCAATTTACTTTGCCAGATCCATCAGAAGAATCACTTTTTATGATAGCCATGGCCTTATGAAATGTGTATTATTTCTGAAGTAATACAACTTGAATGTTGGAATTACTCCTTGATTACTTAGCTAAAGAATGGACATGAAAACAACATTCATCTCATTGTAGGTCTCCATCAGAGCTCTTAGGTGGCCACTATCATACACAGTCAATGAGCAATAAAATTTAAAAGAAATATATTTTTTCTGGGCAGTAGGTCTTAAAAGGGAACTTAAAATATTCAGCAAACCATGGTGTAAACAGGTATGCTGTCATCCAGGTGTTGTTTCATTTGTCAAGTACAGGCAAAGTCAATGTAACGTTCTGATGGGCCCTAGAATTTTCAAAACAGTAGATGAGCATTAGCTTCAACTTAAAATCACCAGCTGCATTAGTCCCTACCAAGAGTTAGGCTGGCCTTTGAATCTTTGAAGCCAAGCATTGCTTCTCTCTAGCTAAGAAAGTCCCTGATGGCATATTCTTCCAGTAGAAGGCTGTTTTATCTACAGTGGAAATCTGTTGTTTAGGGTAGCTACCTTCGTCAATGATTTTAGCTAGTACTTGGAAGGCTGAGGGGGAAGGATCACTGGAGCCCAGCAGGTCAAGCTACAGTGGCTGGGAGCGGCCACTGCACACCAGTCTGGGCGACAGAGTGAGACTCCAGCTTAAAAAAAAAAAATGATTTTAGCTAGACCTTTTGGATATCTTGCTGCAGTTTCTCTTTAGAACTTGTTGCTTCACCATGCACTTTTATGTTATGGAGGGGGCTTCTTTTTCTTGAACCAACCTCTGCTAGCTTCTAACTTTTCTTTAACAGCTTCTTCACCTCTCTCCACCTTCATAGAATAATTCTCTTGTTGGTGCCTTGTTCTGGATTATATTTTGGCTCAAAGGAATATTGTGGCTGGTTTGATCTTCTATCTTGACTACTAAAACTGCCTCCACACCAGCAATAATGCTGTTTCTCTTTATGAGGACCTGTGTGTTCACTAGTGTATCACTTTTAATTTCCTTCAAATACATTTTTTTGCATATACAACTGTTGGCAAAAGAAGCCTATCTCTGCTTTCAACATATCCTAATTATTTTGAGCTTTTGATTCAAGGAGAGATATGAACCTTTTCCTTGCCCTTGAACATTTAGAGGCTATTGTAGGGTTACTAATCAGTCTCATTTCAACATTGTTACATCTCAGGGAAAAAGGAAGCCCAAGGAGAAAGAAATGGACTAATGGGTGGTTAGTGAAGCAGTCAGAACACACAATATTTGTTAGTTAAGTGCACCATCTTATATGAGCAGAGTTCATGGTGCCCTCATAGCAATTACAGTAGTCACATCAAAGATCACTGATCAGAGATCATCATAACAGGAATAATAGTAATGAAAAAGTTTGAAGTATTGCAATAATTAATGAAATGTGACAAAGGGACACAAAGTGAACCCATGCTGTAGGAAAACAAAGCTGATCAACTTGCTCAATGCAGGTTGCCACAAACCCTCAATTTGAAGTAAAAAAAAACAATATCTACAAAGTACATTAAATTAAATATGCTTGTATTTAAAATATTAAAGGTCTCGATTGGGCTCGGTGGCTCAGCCTGTAATCTCACGCTTTGGGAGGCTGAGGTGAGTGGATTGCCTGAGCCCGCGGGTTCGAGACCCGCCGGGGCAACTTGGCGAGACCTCATCTCTACAATAAATAAAAAAAACAACAACAAAAAATTAGCCAGGCGTGGTAGCACGCACCTGTAGATCCAGCTACTTGGAAGGCTGAGGCGGAAGGATTGCCAGAGCCCAGCAGGTCGAGGCTGTGGTGGCTGGGAGCGGCCACTGCACTCCAGTCTGGGTGACTGAGTGAGACTCTAACTCAGAAAAAAGAAAGGTCTCAAATCAGCAGTTTGCATTTATATCTTAAGGTACTAGAGAAAAATAAAATTAAATGTAAAGCAAGCCCCAAAAAAAGAAAAAATATAAATCAAGAAAATTAAAATTTATATCTAGTTATTTGAAAAAATTAATAAAATGTATATATCTTTACCAGACTGACAAAGAAAAAGATAGAAGACACGAATTACTAATATCAGAAAGGAGATGGCCTCATCACTAGAGTCCCCTCGGATACTGTATTTATAATAAATCCTAGAAATAATTGTATACTTACAAATTGAAAATTTTTCATGATATGCACTGATTCTTTGGCAGACATAAACCAAAACTCAATCAAGGAAAAATCGATAAACTGAATAGTCCTACATTCATTAAAAATTTAAATTTATAAGCCGGGCTCGGTGGCTCAGCCTGTAATCCCGCACCTTTGGGAGGCTGAGGTGAGTGGATTGCCTAAGCCCGCGGTTTCGAGACCCGCCTGGGCAGGCGAGACCTCATCTCTACAATAAAATCAAAAAATTAGCCGGGTGTCGTAGCGCGCGCCTGTAATTCCGGTTACTCGGAAGGCTGAGGGGGAAGGATTGCCAGAGCCCAGCAGGTCAAGGCTGTGGCAGCCGGGAGACTCCAACTCAAAAAAAAAAAAAAAAAATTAAATTTATGGTTGAAAATCTTCCCAAAAAATACTTCTCGTGAATTCTATGAAATTTTAAATGAAGAAATAATACTAATTTTACATAATCTTTTCCAGAACAGGAAAGAGGAAGGAACAATTTCTTTTATATATATACTTTTTAATTTTAAAGATGTGGGGTACGATTCAGGATTAGGTATACAAGTGGACATCATACAGGTAAAGTTGGGCCTCCCTTTGGTCCCCACTTTACCTTTTTTGAGATCAGGTACCCAAATTGATGTCATGTGCCACCCTCCCCCAACCTTGGCAGTATCCCACTACTGCCAATCTCTTTCTTATAGTGTTATAGTAAATTTTAAAAAGATATAAAAAGGAAGGAACAATTTCTAACTCATTTTATGATGCCAACCTTACTTTAATACCAAAACTAGACATAATGAGAAAAAGCTTATATGCTCATATGCTTCATAAACAAAAACACAAAAATCTTCAACAAAGTGTTTAGCAAATTAAACATAAAGAATAATACATCAATCAATAGTGCTGGAATACTATATGAAATAAACTTTGCACATATCTCATAACTTATTTTTTAAAAACTCAAAATGGATCATAAATCCAAATGTAAAATCATAAAACTTCTGTAAGAAAACATAGGAGAAAATCTAAGTCACATTGACTTTGGCAAAGAAATTTAGATAGAACACCAAAAACACAGTCCATAAAAGGGAAAATTAATAAGTTGTCTAAGGAAAGGACACACCATAAACTGGGAGAAAATACTTGCAAATCACATATGTAATTTGTATGTAAAAAATATAAAGAACTCCCAAAACTCAGCATTAAGAACACAAACAGCTTAATGTTTTTAAATGGGCAAAAGATCTTAATACACACTTCATTGAAGAAGATATACAGAAGTCAAATAAGCATATGGAAAGATACTCAACATTATTGGTCACTAGGGAATTAAAAATTAACACTGTAAAGAGGTACCACTACATTCCTATTATAAGGGCTAAAATAGTACAGACTGACAATACCAAGTGCTGATGAGGATGCAAGGCAACTGGAATGTTCCTTACTCTGCTGACAGGAAGGCAAAACGGTTTAGCCACTTGGAAGTACTGTCCACAGTTTCCCATAAAATTAAGCATACTCTTTGCATACCATTTAGCAATCCCACTCCTAGATCTTTACCCAATTGAAAGGAAAGCTTCAGTGCTCACTCAGATCTGTAGTGATTTATTACTTTAGAAATGTTTGCTCCTTAAACTACAAGGCGATTGATCACCAAGTACTCTATGACAGTGATTCTCTCAGTGTGAATCTCACAAACTGGAAATGCTAAGATATGTGCATGAACTGCTAAATCAGAAACTCTGGGTATGAAACCCTTAGCAACCTGTTTAATAATGTGTTCAAGTGGCCGGGCACGGTGGCTCAAGCCGGTAATCCCAGCACTTTGGGAGGCCAAAGTGAGAGGATTGCCTGAGCCCAAGGGTTCGAGACCAGCCTGGGCAACTTGGCGAGACCTCATCTCTACAATAAATCAAGAAAACTTAGCCGGGCATGGTGATGTGCGCCTGTAGTTCCGGCTACTAGGAAGGCTGAGGCAGAAGGATTGCCTGAGCCCAGGAGGTCGACACTGGGGTGGCCATGAACATGCCACTGCACTCCAGCCTGGGTGACCAAGTGAGACTCCAACTCAAAAAATAAAAAATAAAATAAAAAATAATGTGTTCAAGTGTTTCTGAGACATGGTAAAGTTTAAAAACTACTGCTCAAAGGAAATAAACATCTTTTCTTGATTCTAATCATTTTTATCATATAAAAATTTGGCCAAATTTTATAAATTTGCACATAAAATACTAGTTGCTCTGAAAAGAATGTGGTAAAATAATTCTGTTTATTCAGATCATCATGAACAGGGTTCACTTTTATTTTTGTTTTTTTCCTGTTCTCAAGTTGTAAGATGATTTTTAAGAAAGTTCTCAAGAATTTAACCTTGGCTGGGATCTTGATCTGGCAATTGTCATTAAGAGTTGGTACCAGCACCATGCCAGAGCAGCACGGCTCCTTGAAACAGGACCAGATCCACAAGATAAAGCAATTATAAAGAAAGCATAGCTATTAAAAAACACCCTATTGATCAATTTCTTCAACAAAATAAGCGTTATGAAGAAATAAAGCAGGGTCATGAGAGTGTCTGTTGCAGGTGGGAATGGAATGAGGATGTTTCTCTTAGGTAGGATGTCAGGGAAACCACCTCTGGGGTGGCACTGAAAGCAAGATCTGAAAGAAAAGGCACCGGCCACATGAAAATCGGAAGGGTGTGTTCCAGGCAAAGGGAATGACAGGTGCAAAGATCCCGGGACTGAGATGAGCTCGGCAATTCAGGGTATGGAAGGATGGACAGTGAGAATAGACAGGAATAACAGAAAAGTGGTTTGAGATCAGATCAGAAAGAAGACAGAGGGGGACGATGGGACCTTGTAGGCCACGATTCGGAATCTGAATTCCGTCCTGTTTTCTTCATCACAGGTATTTGGTTACAGGAGCAAATTGATCTTTTTACTTTTAAAGAAAACCAATAATATGAATGACTAAATTAAATGACTACCTGGCACTCAGGAAAGCAAAACATAAGATAGAAAATGACCCATGCAGGGAGGTGGGAAATGAAGTCAGAAGACCTGAAGTCCTGCCTCAAATCTTTCCTCTTTCATTTACCATCTGTTACTTAGAGTGCGCTTTGGCAAATCACATAAGTTTTATGTGCCTCTGTTTCCTTGCCTGTTAAGATGATTTCTGAAATCCAGGTCTGTAAATCTTTCTTAAACTCTGTCCAAGCACAGTGGCTCATGCCTATAATCCCAGCAATTTGAGAGGCTGAGGCAGGAAGATTGCTTGAGCCCAGGAGTTCGAGACCAGCCTGGGCAACATAGCAAGACCTTATCTCTACAAAATTTTTTTTAAAAAGTTAGCTGAGTGTGGTAGCATCTGCCTGTAGTCCCAGCTACTTGGGAGACTGAAGCAGAAGGATCACCTGAGCCCAGAAGGTCAAGGCTGCATTAAACTGCAATCATGTCACCGCAGTCAAGCTGGGTGTCAGAGTGAGACCTCAACTCAAAAAAACAATTGTTTTAGGTACTATATTCACATACATTAAAAGGAAATAATAAACTGTTTTAATTTCACCCTGACCTTATCCACCCAGCCCTCTCCCAAGGTGACCACTTTTGTCTTATATACACTATCTTAGTCTGTTTGGACTACTATAATAATATACCTTAGATGAGCAACTTATAAACAACATAAATGTATTGTTCCCAGTTCTGAAG
Organism: Carlito syrichta; assembly: GCF_000164805.1. Lineage (NCBI taxonomy): Eukaryota > Metazoa > Chordata > Mammalia > Primates > Tarsiidae > Carlito > Carlito syrichta. Next base: position 135,307 of record NW_007258815.1, read on the forward strand.
GCAGGAAAGTTCAAGATCAAGGCACCAGCTCGTTTGGTGTCTGATGAGGGCTCGCTCTGTTTCATAGAGAGCACTTTCTATCTGCATCTTTACAGAGCTGACAGGGCGAACAAGGCTTTAGGGCCTCTTTATAAGGGCACTAATCACATTCATGAAGGATTCTATTCTCATGACCTAGTTACCGCTCCAAGTCCACACCTTTTTGCAATGCTCTGTTGAAAGAGACTCCCTCATACATTGCTTGTAGAAGTCTTATTTGGTATGTGTTGGGAGCCAGCCTTGGAGGCCCGCCTGATTGACAAAGTCCCAGTGCGCTGAGGACCCCCCCAGCTGCAAAGTGAGTCCGGGCAGCTGAGGCCCTTCTGTCTTCCGTCTTTGCTGTTGGTATGGGTGAAGAGATTCTGTGCAGTCGTGGAAGAAGAAGATGGCATGTTTATGCGAAGTACTCACAGCTAACCTGAGAATGTCATGGTTCATTCTTTCATTTTCCCACTATGCCGCTTGGCCTTTTCTAACATATGCAAGGGTTAAACTCTGAAGCACATCAAGAATGCTTTCTTTCCCTTGGTTATAAGTTACTAGATATTGCTTAAGTAATAAATGATATAAGTACACTCACTCCTTATTTGATTTAGAATTATGTAGTTTAGTGTTTAGACATAAGGTTTTTTAGAAGCATAAGTTTATAGTAAGTTCATTATGAATTCATTATAAGTTCTAACACTTATATAGGAGTTATGTGGGTGATTTATAACACTGTTTTCACTGACTTAGGATAAAGATTAATCGTTAAGGTTTTTACTTAATTCAATAGTTAAAACTCTAAGTTAACATTTATAGAGTGGGTTTTCACTGAACTCATAATATACTAATCAGACACTTTTATGATAACTTAGCTAAAGACAGAAAGCAACCTTGGGGGCCTGGGAAACATTACTAAAAGCTTCTTTTGAGTTTTCTTTAGAAACAAGCACTGCAGGATAAGAGAAAAGTAATGAAGACATCTGGACAAGAAAGGCGATTACAGAACTCTGAAGGCCATAAAGCCCCAGAAGAAAGACTACTGCTAAACTTTCTGGAGACAGTTCAAGCACTGTAATTTGGGACTTTGGACTAAAACTATCATCTTTGGCCTTATGAATAAGACTCATTATCTGAATGTTTACAGGGTTCTTGGCTTGTTTATTGCTAAGACCACTAGATGGTGGTAACTTGTAGAGGATATGTACGTGAAGGAATTTTCTTTGTCTTGCCCCTTTACAAATGGTATAAAAGCTTTCCCTTAGCTAACATTAAATTGTCATCTATTCAAGAAGCAGGTGTCCAAGTATAATGTTTTCGTCTTTCGCCTATCCGTCTCTCCTTCAGGAAATCTCACGACCCTTGCGGGGCGGGACCTCCGCAGGTATGATTTTCTGGAAGGTAATTTGGCTACAATTGGCAAAATTAAAATGTATTGTATGCCCCCAAAAAGATACAATGAGCATCATGCCCTTGGAGCAGAGCATCAGCAGCCCTGGTGTCCACACTCAGAGCTTGCCAACTTTCATTTTACTCATACGTTGCTCATGAGTTCAGTATTTGGTGACCTGCTTGCTTTTCATTCCACTGCTGGTAAGTAAACAGAAAGACTACTAGGCAATATCCTTGTCTGTGGCAAGAATTGACAACTAATAGACAAACAGTAAAACTATAAAAAGTACATTCACATATCAATTGTCTAACATATTGCTACTGAATGCATGAGTAAATAAATACATTTTTAAAAAGTCTAGTACATAGTCAGACAGTTTAGCAGTGGTTCATGTGATAAGACTTGGATGTTTTAGTTGTCCATGTGCAGAATTTGAGTCAATAAATAGTGCTAGCCGGGCTCGGTGGCTCAGCCTATAATCCTGCACTTTGGGAGGCTGAGGTGAGTGGATTGCCTGAGCCCACGGATTCGAGACCCACCTGGGCAGGCGAGACCTCATCTCTACAATAAATCAAAAAATCAGCCGGGCGTGGTAGCACATGCCTGTAATTCCGGCTACTTGGAAGGTTGAGGCGGAAGGATGGCCGGAGCCCAGCAGGTCGAGGCAGCAGTGGCCGGGAGCAGCCACTGCACTCCAGCCTGGGTGACAGAGTGAGACTCCAACTCAAAAAAAAAAAAAAATAGTGCTATACTAGGTTAAACCATTTCATTCAGTGATGGTTTGATTGCAGGGAACAGAGTAATCTCAGCCACCTTCTATAAAGGCATGGGTTGTTTGTTTTCCTTTTGGCACATTTGAGTTCCTTGTAGACCCTGGGTGTTCGGCCTTCATCAGATTTACAGTTGGCAAATATTTTTTCCCATTCTGTGGGCTGTCTCCATGCTCTCTTGATGGGTTCTTTTACTTTACAGAAGCTTTATAGTTTAATGAGGTCCCACTTGTCTATCTTATCTTTTATGGCATTCACTTTTGGTGAATTGATAAAGAATTGGTTGCCTACTCCAATGTGCCTAAGAGTGTTCCCTATATTTTCTTCTAGGATTCTTATAGTTTGAAGTTTACATTTAGGCCTTTGATCCATGTAAAGTTGATTTTTGTGTCTGGTGATAGGTAGGGGTCATGTTTCAATCTTCTGCATGAGGTCAGCCAGTTTCCCCCACACCATTTACTGAATAGGTCCATCTCTTCCCAGTGTTTGTTGGTGGCTTTTTCAAAGATGGTTGGTTGAGAAATTGAAGTTTTGCTTCCAGAGTTTCTATCCTGTTCCATTGGTCTATATGCCTATTCTCGTACCAATATCAGGCTGTTTTGATTATTGTAGCTTTATAGTAGAGTTTGAAGTCGGAAGTGTGATACCTCCCACTTTGCTTCTTTTGCTAAGAATTGTTTTGGCTACTCATGGTCTTTTATGATTCCATAAGAATTTCTGTATTGTCATTTCCAGGTCTGAGGAGAATAATTTAGTGGCTATTGCATTAAATCTGTAGATTGTCTTGGGTAGGATGAACATTTTAACAATATTAATTCTTCCAATCTATGAGAATGGAATATTTTTCCATTTGTTTGTGACTTCTATGATTCCTTTGAGCAGTATTTTGTAGTTTTTGTTTTAAAGGTCTTTCACTTCTCTAGCTAGGAAGATGCCAAGGTAATTTCTTTTTTCTTTTTCTTTTTCTTTTCCTTTTTTTTTTTTTTTTTTGGCTATTGTGGGTGATATTGTGCTTTTATTTGGTTCTCTGTCTGCTTGTTGGTGGTGTATAAGAATGCGGCTATCTTTTGCCCATTTATTTTGTACCCTGAGACTTTGTCAAAGTCTTTTATCAGGGCAAAGAGGTTTTTGACAGATTCTCTTGGGTTTTCAAAGTATAGGATTATATCATCTACAAAGAGGGATCATTTAACTTCTTTTCCTACTTGGATACCTTGGATATTCCTTCTCTTGTCTGATTGCTCTAGTTAGGACTTCCATCTCAATGTTGAAAAGCAGGGGTGCGAGTGGATAGCTTTGTCTTGTTCCAGTTTTCAGGGGAAATGCTTCCAGTTTCTGTCCATTTAACAATATGCTAGATGTGGGCTTATTGTAGATGGTGCTTACTATTGTGAGGTATGTTCCATCTGTACCTAGTTGTTCAAGGATTTTTATCAAGAAGAGATGCTGGATTTTATCAAAGGCTTTTTCTGCATCTAATGATATAATCATGTGGTTCTTGTTTTCACATCTGTTGATGTATTTAATTGCATTTATGGTCTTGCAGATGTTGAACCAACCGTGCATCCTGGGGATGAAGACTACTTGGTCATGGTGGATGATTTTTGAGATGTGTTGTTGGATCCGATTTGCTAGACTCTTGTGAGAATTTTTGCATCTAAGTTCATTTAGGCCTGTATTTCTCTTTTTTTGTTGGAGCTTTACCCAGTTTGAGTATCATTGGGATGTTAGCTTTGTAAAATGATTTGGGGAGAATTCCGTTTTTCTCAATTGCCTAGAATATTTTCAGTAGGATCAGTATTAGCTACTCCTTGGATGTTTTGTATAATTCCACTGGAAAGCCATCTGGTCCAGGCCCCCCTCAACCTCTTTATTATTTTTTTTTTTTGTAGGTAGTTTTCTTATGACAGAGTCAATTTCCTGGGTTTTTATTGGTCTATTTAGTGTTTCAGTATCTTCTAGTTTCAACCTTGGGAGGTTGTGTAATGTCAGAAAGTCCTTCAATTCATTTAGGTTACCAAGTTTGTTTCCATACAGGTTTGCATAGTAGTCTCTGATAATCTTTTGTATTTATTTGGGATCAGTTGTGACTTGAACTTTTGTGTTTCTAATTGTGTTTATTTGGACTTTTTCTCTCTTTTTCTTGTTCAATTGGACTAGGGGTCCATCAGTCTTGTTTATCTTTTCAAAAACCCAACTTTTTTTGTTTCATTGATTTTTTTCTATGATATCTTGTCTTCTATGCCTCATATTTGGGCTTTTATTTTGGTGATTTGGATTCTTCTGCTGAAGTTAGAGTTTTTATTATCTTATTTTTCCAGCCCCGTTCAGTGATTTGTTAGGCTGTTAACTTCTGATTTTCTATATCTTGATGTGTGTTCATAGAGATATGAATTCCCCTCTTATTACTGTTTTCATGGCATCCCAGAAGTTTTGGTAAGATGTTTCTTCATTTTCATTTGTTCCAGGAATCTTTTTATTTCTGTTTTGATTTCTGTGTTGATTCAGGAGTTGTTCTGATCATGCTGTTTAGTGTCCGTGTTTTTATGCGATTAAGATAGATTTTGTTGGTGTTGCTATCTATTTTTATTCTTTTGTCAGTTTGTTGTTTATTTTGTTTGGAGAAAAAGTGGGGGGAAACCCATCACAAATGAAGAGGAAACAACAGAAAAACACAGGTACTCTCCAGGCCCCTGAAAGACAGCACCTCTCTGATGAGATGAGGGAAGTTTTCTTGGATGACTTCATGGAATGTTTGTTCCAAGGTGGTCTCTGTCTCCCTTTCTGCCTCAGGAATGCTGATCAGGCATAAATTTAGCCTCTTAATATAATCTCACATCTCTTGGGGGCTTTGTTCCATCTTTTTAAACTTCCTTTTTATGTTTTTAACTGTTTGGGTTAGTTCCATACTTGATATTCAAGCTCTGAGATTCTTTCTTCTGCTTGGTTAATTCTGTTTTTCATGCTTGTCAGTTTGTTACTTTTTTAAAAATCAATATTCTTTATTTTAAAATTGTGGGGTACAGTTAAGGGTTAGGTATACAAATATGCATCGTTCAGGCACCCTTGTTGACAAGGGGTGTCTTCCCGGTCAGTTTGTTATTTATTTTGTTTACTGTGTTCTCTATTGCTGTCATCTCATTTATCAACTCTTTCATTCTTTCACTTTGTCTTTCTTCATTTCTGTTTATCCTTTCCATCAGTGCCTTGAATATCTGGATTTGTGCTTTGAGACCATTCATTCTGGGGACTCTTCATTCTTTGAGTTCCAAAGTCTATATTCTCAGGTGCTGTCTTTCAGGGGTCTAGAGAGTACCTGTTTTTCTGTTGTTTCCTCTTCATTTGTGATGGTTTTTCCCCAACTTTTCTCCACTCTTTAATTTCATTGCTCCATGATGGGGGGATAGCTTTCACTTCTGTTTGCTCTCTCCCCTATTCTTTCTTATGTAGATCCTCTGGTTTGTTCAATTTTGAAGTGGGACTTGGGTTTGGGGACTGTGCTGTCTTTTTGAGGCTTTGAGATTTGATTAAGGTGTAATAGGGGAGCTATGAATCAGAAGCTATCTGCAGATCACAGTATCTGCTGACTGGTGTTTGGGCTCCCTGGAATCCACTTCCCACCACCTTGCAATCTGTCCATGTGGTGGGAGCATATGTATGCCCCCTGAAACCAAAATGAGATAAGGAAAAGGAAAAGAACAGAGAAAAGAAGAAGGGATATGAAAGGAAGATGAAGAGAAAGAAGAAGAAGGCAAATAGACACACTAACGAACAGATAAACAAAAAATATAAAAAATAAAATTTAAAAATCGAAGATGCACTCTCCCACAAATATACCCATATGCAAAAAAAAAAAAAAAGAGGAATAAAAATGGGGCAAATCAAATCAGAAGAGACTCAGAAAGATATATGTGGAAAGAGTGTCAGGGGGAAAAAATCTTTCTGGTAGTTGTTTCTGGAACTTCAGATTCCAGATTCCTTTTCCTTCCCCTGCCCTTTTGCTGTCAGGTCCCCTGTGCCACTGCTTTTGGTGGGCAGTAGGGAGTGGGGTCTGGCCTCTAGCCCCTGCCATCTGCTCTCAGCCCAGGCAGATGGGACTGCTCTCCACGTGGGTCAGATGCCCCACAGACTGCTGGGGGAAGCGGGGTGAAGCAGATCAGGACTTACCCCCGCTCGGCCACTACTAGGTCTTCCAATCCAGCTACACACATTCTCACTTGATCCAGTGTAGGGGGTGGGGCATCTGTCTCTCCAGTATCCTGCACCCGGAGTACCCTCCCTGGAGAAATGATGGCGATCCCAGAGGGGTGCAAAGATCATTCCTTAGTCTCAGGACGCAGGCTGCCCAGAATCAGGGGAGCTAGGGAAGGCCCCTGCTAGTTCCAAGCCACAGAAAATGGCATCAGCCTGCATCTTATCCTCTGACGGGGCTCAGCTCCAGATCTCCTCCCTGTGTCTTATCCACAGTCCCTGTTCTCAATGCCTGCCTGTTGCTGCAGGTGGTATACTGGGGTGGACCAGGTGCCAGGTGCCAAGAGGCTGCTGATCTCTGCTATCTGCTCCTGAGATATGCCCCTGAGAATGTTTTTTAACTTATTAATGATGGCCATTTTTACTGAAGTTATGTGGTATCTCATAAAAGTTATCATGTATTATAATCTAGTGGCAATACTTAGAGAATTGAATGAAAGATAAACTGTGTATCAGTTGTCTGTAGATGCATAATGAGCCACCCCAAAACTCAGTGATTGAAAAAAAATAAGCATTTATTACTGAGCAGTTCTGGTCTTGGATAAGCTCCAGCATGAGTTTGCAGTCAATTTGGAGTCAGATAGGTGGGTCTGCAGTTCTTGGCTGGCTGTCAGATGTTGAGGGCTGGCTGGCTGTAAGCTGGTTTAGGTTGGCCTCAACAGGCCTCAGTGTAGCTCTCCGCCACAGTCTCTCACCCTCATGCAGGCCAGCCTGAGCTCGTTTACATGACCGTGGCAGGGTTTTGAAATGAAGCAAAAAGTACACTCATTTCTTTAGACCTAAGCTTAAAACTTGCACCCCACATTCTATTGGCCAAGCAGGTCTTAAGACCACTCCGATTCAAAAGGTAGAGGAACAGACTCCTACTTCTAATGGAAGGAGCCTCAAAGTCATATTACGAAGCACAGAATAGTTGTCAACAATTTTACAATAAATCTATCCTACTTTGTGTAGTGAAAACATAGATTTTGGAGTGAGATCTGTGTAGTTCTTTGCTTACTAATTTTATAACCTTAGATAAATTGGACATAATTAAATATATATTATGAATGACACACACTTGATGTTCATTTCCTCTCCACTGACACCGTATGAAAGGGATTACAATTTTCTTTGTGTTACAGTGTGCTGTGAACTAAATTGTGTCCCCCCCAAATTCATATATTGAAGCCCTGAACCTCCAATGTGACTGTATTAGGAGGTAACTCAGGTTAAATAAGGTCATAAAATCAAAGTCCTTATCGAACAGGATCGGTGTCTTTATAAAAAGACATACCAGAGATCTCTCTCTGCATGCACATGACAGAAAAGCTATGTGAGACCCAGTGAGAAGGTGGCTGTCTACAAGCCAGAGAGGCCACACCAGAAACCAACCCTGACGGCATCTTGATCTTAAAATTCCAGCCTCCAGAACTGTGAGAAAATAAACTTCTGTTGTTTAAGTCACCAGTCTGTCTATTTTTGTAGTGGGAATCCCAGAAGACATAGTGGATATAAAATGTACAAGAAAAATAACATTGTATCCTTTATCATTCATCTAAAACTGCCGTCAATATTTTCAATATCTTATTGTGCTTGAGGATCATTGTTCTGGACATTATTTGTCTTTTAAGAGTGAATGTTGGCTGGGCATGGTGACTCGTGCCTATAATCCCAGCATTTTGGGAGGCTGAAGTGAGAGATTTGCCTGAGCCCACAGGTTCGAGACCAGCCTGGGCAACCTGGTGAGAACTCATCTTTACAATAAATCAAAAAATTAGCCGGGTATGGTGGCACATCCCTGTAGTTCCAGCTACTTGGAAGGCTGAGGTGGAAGGATCGCCTGAGCCCAGCAGGTCAAGGCTGCGGTGGCCGTGAGCATGCCACTGCACTCCAGCCTGGGCGTCAGAGAGACTTCAACACAAAAAAATAAATAAATAAAAGAGAGAGAGTGTGTAGGAGAGTTAGTTAATGCAATCTTCTATTAAACAAAATGACTCACAAAAACATTTACTGTAAATGCATTTGTGTGATGATGACCAATGACTTACATACATATTTAATAGTATATACATATTTAATCTCATGTCTAATACTCATGTATTTAATGATAGTGCCTAACTCAGCCTACTACACACCGTAGTTACTTAAAACATTTTTGTTGAATAAAAAGCGCATGCATCTGGTCTCCTGAGATGCACAGTTTTCTTATTTTTAGAACTATCAAGATTGTGCCTTCTGGAGGATTCAGAGAATGAGGTCTCCATCTCACTGCACTGACAAGTTCCACATGCAGTTACCTTCCAGTACTCTAACTGGCTTCCAGGACAACAGTGTAGGCGGCCTGCTCTTGCCGGTTTTCACTGGTTTCTCTCTGTAGGATGTTTCTTGCGCTTTGTTTGTGGCACCCTGGTTGTGCTTAGGTACGATAGCTCCCCCCTCTTCCAGCTTGATCTAATTTTCTACTTATCCATTTTCTTTTCTCCTTTGGAAGAGACCCCCTTGGTAAAAATGTGGAATCATGTTTTTAACCCCTCTTGGTTTCTGGGTTAAAGAGACTGGATGGCTATTTGCCTATTTTGGTGTGTGGTCAGACGCCAAGGCAGCTATAGCCTCCCTGGGATTTTCTATGACCTTGTCCCAGGGCTGAAGTCCTTCTCTGACAAACTCTCTCTAATGACAGCAATTATAACTGACCTTTCAAATGAACTGTAGTATGTGGTAGCATGCTTTACTCTTACCTGGAATGTAATTGCTTTAGGGTCTGATGTATTATGTCTTAACCTTGGAGGCAATGAAGACAAGCGGGCGAATTGGGACTGAAGATCTAGCCTGGTGAGCTCATTTGGGGTGGAGCCTGACTTAAGCAGGGCTTAAGTGCATCATGACTGTGAAAAAGGGTGTTATTGATAAAGAGGAGGTGAAATGTTGGTTTCCAGATGGGTGTTACCGCAGCACCGACTACCATAGCCCAGGAATTCTGAGGACAAAGTAGATTAAGTTTTGGTTAATGCACAGAAACCAGGGTCAGTGTAGGGCAAGACTGGGTCTGCAGGTGGGGTTTGAGACCACCGCGAGTTAGCTTGTATTGTGACTCACTGCTCAACAGAAACTTACAGGCAACTGTTATATTCCATCACCGATGTTCACAGCCTCTTCACCAGTGGTAGATATCATCTCAAAAAAAACTACTACTATGCTGGGCTTGGTGGCTCAGCCTGTAATCCCAGCACTTTGGGGAACCGAGGCGAGAGGATTACCCGAGCCCGGCGGTTCAAGACCAGCCTGGGAAACTTGATGAGACCTTGTCTCTACAATAAATCACAAAAGCCAGCCAGGCGTGGTGGTGTGCATCTCTAGTTCCAGCTACTTGGAAGGCTGAGGCAGAAGGATTACCTGAAGCCCAACAGGTTGATGCTGGGGTGACCATGAGCATGCCACTGCACTCCAGCATGGGCAACAAGAGTGAGATTTCAACTCAAAAAACAAACAAACAAACAAACAAAATTATTACTGCATCTGAAAAAACTTCCATTACTACTACTTTCACACTTAAAAAAAATAGAAAACACCCTTCTGGACATCAGAGTAGACAATGAATTCATGACCAAGTCTTCAAAAGCGAATGCTACAAAAGCTAAGATAGACAGGTGGGACCTCATAAACCTGCAAAGCTTTTGCACAGCAAAAGAAGCTGTCAAGAGAGTAAAGAGACAACCCACAGAATGGGAAAAAATATTTGCAAATTATGCATCTGACCAAAGCCTAACATTCAAGATCTACAAGGAACTCAAACAACCCCATTAAAAAGTGGGCAAAGGACTTCTCAAAAGATGACATACCCACAGCCAACAGACACATGAAAAAAATGTGAGAAATGCAAATCAAAACTAAATGAGATACCACCTAACTCCAGTAAGGATGGTAAGAATGACTATCATTAATAAGTCAAAAAACAACAGATGCTGGCACGGGTGTGGAGAAAAGGGAATGCTTCTGCACTGTTAGTGGGAGTGCAAGCTAGTCCAGCCTGTAGGAAAGCAGTGTAGTGATTCCTAAAAGAACTAAAAATTGACCTTCCATGTGGTCCAGTAATCCCTCTCTTGAGAATATACCCGGAGGAAGATAAATCATTCTACCAAAAAGACACGTGTACACCCATGTTTGCTTCCCCACTATTCACAATAGCTGAAACATGAAACCAACCCTGCTACCCACCAAAAGTGGATTGCATAAAGAAAATGTGTAACATATACACAATGGAGTATTAGGCAACCATGAACAAGAGCAAAATCATGGCCTTCGAAGCAACTTGGATGCAGTTGGGGACCATCATACAAAGTTGCTTGCCATCTCTGCTTTTGTAAATATGCTTTAAGTAAGCAACTACATGCCATTTTCCTTAACTGCCATCTCCACTTCTGTAAACACACTGTATTACACTTCATAATGTCCATAAGAATGTCTGCTTTGTGGTATCACAATACCAGATTTCAAACTTTACTATAAAGCTACAATCATCAAAACAGCTTGGTATTGGTACAGGAACAGGCATATAGATCAATGGAACAGAATTGAGATTCCAGAAGCAAAACCTCAATTTCTCAACCAACTCATCTTCGACAAAGCCCCCACCACCTACCAATGGGGAGAGGAGAACCTATTCAGTAAATGGTGCTGGGAAAATTGGCTGACCACATGCAGAAGATTGAAACAGGACCCCTATCTATCCCCATGCACAAAGGTTAACTCCAAATGGATCAGAGACCTAAATGTAAAACCTCAAACCATAAGAACCTTAGAAAAGGAAGGAAATACTCTCATGGAAATCAGAACTGGCATCCAATTCCTGTACAAAACCCGAAACCCACAGGACTTAAGAGAGAAGATAGACAAATGGGACCTTATTAAACTGACAAGCTTCTGCAAAGCCCAAGAACCATCAAGAGAGCAGGAGACAGCCTACAGACTGGAAAAGTATTTGCCAACT